>NC_062991.1:13171849-13316849 GCF_023078275.1 Leguminivora glycinivorella
ACTTGAGGTCCTAGCCACATGGCCAACCAACGAAAGGAAATATTAGATTGTGAACAATTTCACCAAAAATTAAAATAAATAACAACCTACCCTTCCTTTTAAAATTCCAAGTATTTTTATATGAAAATAGATATTTAACTTACTATAAACCAAAATTCCAATCTAGCAACGCAGACAGTCACCTTTGCTATGACCGTATCATAGACAAACGAGAACGAAGCTAACGCCGCAGAAAAGGAAACAAATCATCGACTAAATTTTATTACTAAACTTACACTTTCAAACTACATTCTAGGGCTCAGTGTTATGAATCAATACTGCATTACGTTTTCCATTTACCCATCCATCTACTTTCAGCTTAATACGTTAGAAACTATAGAGATGTGTAACCTCGAAATTGTTACAAGGTGTCCCCAATATTTATTTATTATTTATTTATCCTTTAACATTTTCACAACCTAGAACACGCATGGTAGGCACCCGTGAACTTTTCTCAAATCCAGACAACCCCTTGGGCCAGTTGTCGCGGTACCGCGCGTCAACTAATTGGATCCCTAGGCCACTCTACAACCGTGTCAAAATAAACATAATAAATAAACATATAAACATAATTTTTATTGAAAACAAGTATTGCATATTTACATTACATCCAACAAATACTTAAAATTATCGATGATTTACATTTGCCCGAACTAGGGAAACCCTGTGTTTCAGGCGAGAGGTACGGCAAAACAAGGTTCAAACTTAATTTAATTCAATTTTAATGTTCACTTACAAAATGTATTTATTTATCATTTATTCATTTCACTACTTAAGTTATTTATATAATATAACTATTTACATTATTATTTGCTTTAGCAGATCAATACCATTGTTATACATAATATATTAATTTTTATTTTTATTTTATATATATTTGGGGCATCAACAGCGATACAAACAAACAAATGCTTAACATATTAGAATACAATACAGTAAGCCAATGAAAGATGTCCACAAGAATATAGTGAATACTTAATACTAGGTGGAAGGAAAAGTAAATATAACAATATATTTAACCATAAACAGCAAGAGAAACTAAAACCAAAAACTGACAACTAGCACGCGCAAAAAGGTGAGAGTGTGTTGAATGTGTGAGAGGTATTCATGTGTCATGTGTGTTTATGTGTGTGTGTGAGTAAGTGGATGAAGGGTAGGTATATAAATGTGTAATAATGCATAAATATATATTAGTTACTTAGCTGTCTTGCATTAATAAAAGTCGCATACGGTTCTTTAGTGTGCACTTTGTGCAGTCGAACAGATCTATACTAGTAAATTTAGTATTATAAAGCTTTAACATACGATTTATTGGTGAGTTTTGAGCATATTTAGTGTGAACTTTATTCAGACTGAAGAGCCAGCGTTCTGAGTGACGGGTTCTGATTGATGGTACCGAGAGTTTTATTTCCGCCAAAAGTAAAGAGCTATCTAAACGTGCTGAAATAATATCAAATAGTACAGAGATATCCAGTAAAAGTCGTCTGTCTTCAAGACTTAACATGCGGTAACGATTGCACCTACTTCTATAATCTGTGTCCCAACTCTTAGTGCGAAAGTTAAGATGTCGAAGGAAAGAACGCTGAATTTTTTCAATTTTTTCCTTATATATTACATATTGGGGGGACCAAATAGAACTAGCATACTCAAGGATACTTCGGACATACGCAAAATACACAACTTTTATGCACATAGCATCACTGAACTGATTGCAACAACGCGGAACAAAAAGCCTAAATTCTTGTAAGCGCGGTTAACGATGTCAGATACATGTTCATCGTAGGACAGTTTTGAGTCCAGCGTCACACCCAGATCCCGTATTGAGCATACACGTTCGATCGCCTCGCCACCTATATAATACTGAACATTAATTGGACGAGGACTTCGCGTGAAAGAGATTTGTGCACATTTTTTTATATTTACATTTATTCGATTGTCAGTATAGTATTCATATACACGATCCAGGTCTTCTTGTAATAGTTGACAATCGCTCACCTTGCTAACGTCCAAAAAAATCTTTTTATCATCAGCATACATCAAAAATCTTGAATGTTTAAAAACAGTGTAAATATCATAGAGATACGCATTGTAAAGCAAGGGACCAAGGTGTGAGCCCTGGGGGACACCTGAGGGGACATCCACAAAATCTGACCTGCACCCGCCGAGAACAACCGCTTGCCGTCTATTTAAAACATAAGAGGAGACCCACCTAAACACATCGCCGCGGAGACCCAGACAGTAAAGCTTACGGAGCAGGATGACGTGATCGACCCGATCGAAAGCTTTTTCGAAATCCGTGTATATCACGTCAACCTGCTTTCTTTGATCCATTTTGAGAGCCACAAAGTTCGTGAATTCTATGAGGTTCGAGACAGTAGAACGATTTTTGAGAAATCCATGCTGTTGAGGAGGGATACCTTTGGATATTAAATTGTAAATATTATTTAAGATTAATTTTTCGAAAGTTTTAGCAAATTGATTCAAAATTGATATGGGACGGTAGTTTGTTATTCTAGATTTTGGACCTTTTTTGTGAATAGGCACGATCAAAGCTTCTTTCCATTTTGTCGGAAATATACCATCGGATAAAGATCTATTGAAAAGAACTGCTAAAGGGGAGCTGAGACTCGAAGCGCAGAGTTTAATAAAATAAGGGGGAATCCCATCGCTGCCAGCTCCACCATTTATGTTTAATTTGCAGAGAAGTTGCTCGACTTCTGATGGAGAAATGAAAATTTTGGAAACAACCTGGTCACTGTTGATGAATGGTGGAGGTAAATTAAAGTCAGGATATGTAGTAAGAGGCATACTAAAAACGGAATGGAAAAAGTCACTAAAGCCTTGACATATATGAGAATTACTATTTAAAGTGTGACCTTGATATTCGAAGGACTTAGGATATGCTGAGCCCCCCCGACGTGCTTTTATGTAGGACCATAGCAGTTTTGGATTTCTTTTTATACCATCTTGGACCGAAAGAAGATACTGATCCCAACATTTTTTTTGGAATAATTTTTGACGCTTACGTAATAACGAAAAACTTTCATAGTCCAAAGGATTTCCATATTTTTTCCATTTTGTATGCATTCTATCTTTTTCTTTAATTATTTTTATTAGGGAGGTGTTGTACCAGACTGGGTATTTACCTTTATCAGTACGGGAATCTAAGGGAACATATTTGGCTATGATTTCGTTGAGGGTTTTATAGAAGTTAGAGAGGGCAGTATCTAAACAATCGGCGGAAAGGTATATATCTAAATAATCTTATTTATCTCAATGTGTGTTTAGACCTACCTATTACCTATCTATATATTCATTTTATAACTAATAGTAGATTCTCTGTGTCTTCGTACGTCATATTTTGGAGGGCTTTTCGGAGAGTTTCCTTACACTTCGTGTAGCTAAGTGAGTATAAATCTAAAATTGCATTAAGCTTGTTATATAAAAAAGGACCTAGAGCGATGAAAAATCTCATAGAAAAAGCATATTTCCTATGAATGTTTTGTTGACAAACAATATCTTTGCGCCTCTTGTTAGTATGTTCAGTGTTGTACGGGGTTGCGGCGTGCTGTTTTAATACAATGTTCAAAATAAACAATTGTCTAACAGTAAGGACCCCAAAGGACTTGTAAAGAAGGTTAGATGGGAAGAGGAATGGGCGGAAAGTAGCTACCTTTAGAACGGCTCTCTGGGCTCTTTCTAGGTTGAGAAGAGTAGTTTTAGCTAGTCCGCCCCAAGAGGAAATACAGTATGTGATCACCGACTGACATATCGCATAATAAACTTGTTTGATTAGTTGAGTTGACGCGACTGTTCGTAGTTTTTTGAAAACATATATCAGCTTGCGCACTCTACTGCACAATTTTTCGACGTGGTCTTTGAAAGAGAGAGTTTCATCGATTATAATACCCAAATATTTAGTGTTTTTTGTAATAGCTATTTCAGGACACGTGCATCGGTTGATTTCAAGGCTTGTACAGTTGTAATGGGCGTATAGTTTGTAATTATTTGTGTCGAGGTTATTTTTGCGCATGTTAAATTTTATATAATTAGTTTTAGCTGAGTTGAGAGTTAGTACGTGACGTTGTAGCCATTGAGTGGCCTTCTGAAATGACAAGCAGTAATTACGAATTATACATAACGAACGAGTGATGGCACCGCTTACAAATGTAAGGAATGCCTGGCATCCGTTGGCTCGTTGGGTCGATGACATCCGGAACATAGCGGGTCAGAACTGGATCAAAATAGCCCAGGACCGGGAAAAGTGGCGTACTAGAAGAGAGACCTATGCTCAGCAGTGGGCGATAGAGGGCTGATATATTTTTTTTATTTTATTAATCTATATTAAAAATCTTACATTTGTTCATACACCAGAGTGCCATGAAACCCTATCAGGTTTGTGTTTACACTCGAGATATGATGATGATGATGATGATGATGATGATGATGATGATATATAACGACCGGTTTCTGACGTAGTGCGTAAATTTTTGGCTGATAGTGAATGTCATGATGAAATAAAAGCGTCTTTTTGCAAACATATTGACGCTGAATCGGCTAAAAGCGCTGGTGGCCTAGCGGTAAGAGAGTGCGACTTTCGATCCGGAGGTCGCGGGTTCGAAGTGTTCGAACCCGGCTCGTACCAATGAGATTTTCTAAACTTATGTGCGAAATGTCATTTGATATTTGCCAGTCGCTTTTCGGTGAAGGAAAACATCGTGAGGAAACCGGACTAATTCCAATAAGGCCTAGTTACCCTTCGGGTTGGAAGGTCAGATGGCAGTCGCTTTCGTAAAACTAGTGCCTATGCCAAATCTTGGGATTATTTGTCAAAGCGGACCCCAGGCTCCCATGAGCCGTGGCAAATGCCGGGATAACGCAAGGAGGATGATGATTGACGCTGAATCGGCTCGAGCTGACCAGAAATCGCTCGTTAGTAGGTATATAAACCTACGCGTCTTTGTTGCTGAACGCATCGGACATCAAACGCTGATAGGTTTGGGAAGACCGTTACAAGGTACAAAACGGGTGGGAAATGAAATTCTTTGACTGTACAGTCGACTACAAAGAGATGTATCCACTTTTTCACCTTATTACAATGCAATAAGGTGAAAAAGTGGATACATCTCTTTGTAGTCGACTGTACAGTCGCATGCATAATTCCAGTCGTGAATAGCCAATAGCTCCCAACAGATTCGAGTTATCTATTAAATTTACAGTCAGCATTGAAGACTTCACAAGAGACATTTAAATAAAAGCCAGAAGAATGACTGGAAATAAAACTACGCTCCTTGAATCGTTGAAGCGGCGGTCGCCATACAAATGGTTTTTAGGTTTTAACAAACCCTGTTAGACTAAACTAGTAAACTGTCAACGGTCACCACGGCCGCAGGTGGTCTATTGGTTAAGACGATACGGTAGGGGTCAATTCTTCATACAAACGCTCTCGACTATTTCCTCCCTGGTTTTTGAAGATAAAGCAATGATTTTTTCAACACAAATTGTTATTATTTTTATCTGTGTCGGACCGTTTTTTTTTTTTGATATTCTGCTTTTTAAAGACTCTAGAGCCAATCAAAATTTCTAAAAACGGCCTGTTTCACTGTGGCGCAAAAAAAGGTGTGATACTCAAGATTGGTAACAATTAACCAAAAAAGCTAAACGGTCCGACATAGATTATTTCATTAAATAAATAAATAAATATTGGGGACACCTTACACAGATCAACTTAGCCCCAAACTAAGCAAAGCTTGTACTATGGGTGCTAAGCGACGATATACATACTTAAATAGATAAATACATACTTATGTACATTGTTATTTAGATTCTCAAATTTCGTTCCGATTGATAAAGTTTTGAAGGAGGAAAGAGTCGAGAGCGGAACCTTGATTTTAAAGATTTTTTTGAAATATCTTTTGACTGAGTTGTTCTTAATGGACAATTTTTTTTCGATAAATCTAGTTAACACTTGTATATTTAACTAAAATTCCCAAGTTAAAAAGGGGGGCCATTTTAGCATTTTCGATACCGTATCCTCTTAAGACGCGTAAGCTGAAGATCCGGGTTCGATCCCAGGCTCGGTCACCAGTGGGCTCGATCGCTTTTTCTTTCGTGTATATATCTATTTTCAGTTTATAATTAACTAGCTTTTGCCCGCGTCTAACTTTGGACCCCCATTTCACCCCCTTTGACGAGGCGAATTTTGAAAAATCCTTTCTTAGGTCTCCTCTGCCACCTTTTAAGGAACCTACGATGGTGCGATGATGTTCTGCAGCGGAAGCGGCACGCGCACTACAAAGGAATATTAAGATATTTAGATAATAATTAAGATTAAGAGATGTATGAAAATTGGGTTAAATTGTGGCGTAGGCGAGAGGCTGGCAACCTGACACTGCAATGCCACAGTTTCGTTTTCTTTTAACCCCTTATTTGCCAAGAGTGGCCCTGAAGCTTTAGTAGTTTCATGTGCTCTGCCTACCCCTTTATGGGATACAGGCGTGATAGTATGTATGTATGTATGAAAATTAAGAATATCTAGGATATTATTAATGAATTTCTATACTTTTGTATGGGTACCGGGGTCCGCGCCGCATCCTTAGCTATTCCTCGCGAACCTTTGAGGCGCAAGTTTTATTATGCGTGGATAATTGCGGCGGGCCCGCTTCATTTTAAACTTACTATGTTCCGCTTTTTTGAGATATTCTTTAAGGTGAAGTGTTTAGATTTAGCCAATATTTTGTACCAGCTTTTGCCTGCGGCTTCGCTCGCGTTAGAAAGAGAAAAAAAGTAGCCTATGTCACTCTCCATCCCTTCAACTATCTCCACTCTTAAAATCAATTTGTCGCTCCGTTTTACCGTGAAAGACGGACAAATAAACAGACACACATATGAGTATGGATTATCGAAACTATATAGGCATTGGCATCGAAACTATTTAACCAGGTAGATGTTTTGTTTATATAATATACAGGGTGTCCCACGGCGATGCCACATGGAGGGAAAGTACCTTAAATATCATAGATAGCATATTTTGCTGAAAGAAGACTTCATTTTATTTTCAAAACTTAGTAAAAGTGTATTCAATTTTTTTTTAATTTTTACTATGAGGACTTATAAAGGGTGTATTTTGATAGCGGGTCAGTAAGGGCAGCAGTGAGATCCCGTAGTCCTATATGAAAATAATCTAAGGGGACCATCCATCAATTTCAAATTGATGAAACATGGCATTTACAGATTTTGGAAAAAACATACAGGGTGCGAGAAAAAGGGCATTTTTGACAAACTTTATTTTTATATAACCGATAAAGTTCGTTTGTCCCTTTCCGACGTATTGGTGTGATAGAAAAGTACAAACGAACTTTATCGGCTTGATAACTTTAGAATACGTTTATGAATAAGGGGTAAATAAATAAATAAATCTATGTATGCATACAGAAAGGCTCAGTTGTACAATAAATAATTATAGTACTTAGTTAATAAATATCTATTTAATCTGAGCATATGCCGCCTTAATCGCAAAGGTTATTTTATTTCGAGAAGCAATTGTTTCTTCATGAGTTTTTTCCGTTTTAATTGGAATAAATACTCTTTTGTGTGCAGAACCAGCACGGGAAGCATGGTCGCGCGATAGACGATAAAATATCAGGCCGTCCCTATCGCACTTACAAATAGTGCGATAGGGACGGCCTGCTATTTTATCGTCTATCGCGCGACCATGCTTTCCGTGCAGGTTTATAGCGGCTCTAGGCAGTTTCTTTCAAAGGAAATCTTTTAAGTGTGGGATAAAGTAGGATTAATGACTATTTTTGAAGAATGGGCTCGAGTGTTTGTTTGTTAAAATATACCTATATACCGAAGGATGCTAAACCGTTTCTTAATAAAAATGATGTCTGGTTGATACAACAGTCAAAATTAATACATGTGTCAGATTATTCCACAGAACTTAATTTAGGTAGAAGAAACAAATTCATATATTTGTATATAGGGGCCGAGCGTGTCAAATTTTGTACGGAAGTTGATTCTTGCCTGTAATTTTAAATATGTCTCAGGCTCTTGATTGTTCATAATTTTTGTGTTGCTGCAATTGAATATCACGTAACGAGGCATTTTTTATGTTTTGGTTGACTTCAACTTACAAAAATTGACGCCCGAAAGCTGCAAGCTGCGAGTAAAGACGGACAACTCAGTGGATTTCACTGAGTTCATTTGACACGCTAAGTAGATACGTTTGCTTGATCTATGATATATATGACATCTGTGGATTATTCCATTTCCAACCCATCATGGGGTAATGAGCGAGCACTCACAAAGTTCGACTTTTTGCTGGTTATAATCAAATGCAATAGATATAATAGGTTTAAAATCAACACGAGTCGCGAATCAAACATTCGAAAGTGTATTAGACAGTGTAATTACGGGTTCCCTCTATTTGGCATACCTTTAATTGTCCGAAACGATTTTCGCATAACAGACTTCGCAGAATCTGTTTTCGACGAATGTTAATTTGGCAGAAAACTCATTTGTCGTAATCTAATGTAATACGAATATTACTTTTACCGAAAATAAGTTCGCATAATACTGTTTACGCCGATTATGTTTATGAATAAAACTGATTCGCATAATTATGTTTGTCATATTTCTTAAAATAACAACCCTTACTAAATGCTGTCAGAAGAGTCGGTTAGGTTAGGTTAGAACTGCGACCTCAAAAAATACAACATATTTTTATCAAGGATGTCGGTTCGGTCAAACTGCAACATCAATATAGTATAAGTGTAGTATACGTAGTCATCATCATAGTATTACCTATGATAAAAATTCTGCGTGGTAAATTTCGACTAAACAATGTTATGCACAAATAATTTATGCATAAAAACCATCCGGCGAATAACATTTATGCTCGAAATATATTCGGACAAACGAAATATGCCTAGAAAAATTATGCGTAACTATACTATGCCATAACAGGCTATGCGAAAGGTTAATTATGCCTATATAGATTATGCCAAAAAGAATTCTGGATTGTAAAATTATGCCAAAACAAGGGTAACCTGTAATTACACATCCTTTAAACTTTACACATAATATGGAAGTACTAAAAAAATTGGTAACTAGGGCGGGAAAGAAGCATTTTGTAAAAAAATATTCTTAGCTATTGCCTAAATATGTATTTCCCAAATTGTTGTGTAATTATTTCTTATTGTGTATTGTGGTGACGGGTTCAAAATTTTACCCCCCCCCCCTTTCTTCCCTTGGATGTCGTAGAAGTCGACTGTGGGATATGGGTTGAATTGTGAAAATCTCTGTTTTTGTGAAGGTACACAGAATTTTCTTATAAACTTGATGATTTTTTTTAACCTTCATGTCGAGTAGAATTTTGTTGAACACTGATTTAAACTTTCACGATTTTTACTCATACCAAAGACATAGGTATGTAACTCCGTATAGACAGATAAAGTCTAAAAAAAAACGTACCTCAAAACCATACAGCAAAAGGTACGGTGACCTAGATGACGATACACCTTTGGGGGACGCTCGGGTAGATGGCGCTTATATTAATATTTGACATTTTAACACATATCTAGCTAAGAATATGGACCAAATTGTCAAAACTGAGGTTCAAAAGTTTTAAGCATGTGTCGAGAGATGGCTGTTAATGCACTGTGATTATGATTAGTGTGATTACTCATTTTACTTTGACAGTAACTCTCTATAATACTCGATCTTCTTTGCTCATACCTATTTAAAGTTGTAAAAGGGACTTAAACGCGTATTACTACAGAATATTTATATTATATACTATGTTTGTATTTATTTCTTCATAACGAAAGTTACAATGCCGATACATATTAGAAAAAAAAAAAAAACACAAAACAAAGACTTATATATACCTAACTTAAACTAAACAATTTAATACTATGTTTTAAACAGCAATAAGCTATAAGATCAGTTAGCAATTTTAAATAGAATTTTGTTTATTAAAATAGTGAACATACATACAATCACGACTGTATCCCATAAAGGGGTAGGCAGAGCACATGAACTACTCAAGTTTCAGTGCTACTCTTGGCAAAAAGTTGTTGAATGAAAATTAAATTGTGACATTACAGTGAAAGGTTGCCAGCCTCTCGCCTACGCCACAATTCAACCCATATCCCACAGTCGACTTCTACGACATCCAAGGGAAGAAAGGGGGGGGGGGTAAAATTTTGAACCCGTCACCACAATACACAATAAGAAATAATTACACAACAATTTGGGAAATACATATTTAGGCAATAGTTAAGAATATTTTTTTACAAAATGCTTCTTTCCCGCCTAGTTACCAATTTTTTTAGTACTTCCATATTATGTGTAAAGTTTAAAGGATGTGTAATTACAGGTTACCCTTGTTTTGGCATAATTTTACAATCCAGAATTCTTTTGGCATAATCTATATAGGCATAATTAACCTTTCGCATAGCCTGTTATGGCATAGTATAGTTACGCATAATTTTTCTAGGCATATTTCGTTTGTCCGAATATATTTCGAGCATAAATGTTATTCGCCGGATGGTTTTTATGCATAAATTATTTGTGCATAACATTGTTTAGTCGAAATTTACCACGCAGAATTTTTATCATAGGTAATACTATGATGATGACTACATATACTACACTTATACTATATTGATGTTGCAGTTTGACCGAACCGACATCCTTGATAAAATGTTGTATTTTTTGAGGTCGCAGTTCTAACCTAACCTAACCGACTCTTCTGACAGCATTTAGTAAGGGTTGTTATTTTAAGAAATATGACAAACATAATTATGCGAATCAGTTTTATTCATAAACATAATAGGCGTAAACAGTATTATGCGAACTTATTGTCGTAATCTAATGTAATACGAATATTACTTTTTCCGAAAATAAGTTCGCATAATACTGTTTACGCCTATTATGTTTATGAATAAAACTGATTCGCATAATTATGTTTGTCATATTTCTTAAAATAACAACCCTTACTAAATGCTGTCAGAAGAGTCGGTTAGGTTAGGTTAGAACTGCGACCTCAAAAAATACAACATTTTATCAAGGATGTCGGTTCGGTCAAACTGCAACATCAATATAGTATAAGTGTAGTATATGTAGTCATCATCATAGTATTACCTATGATAAAAATTCTGCGTGGTAAATTTCGACTAAACAATGTTATGCACAAATAATTTATGCATAAAAACCATCCGGCGAATAACATTTATGCTCGAAATATATTCGGACAAACGAAATATGCCTAGAAAAATTATGCGTAACTATACTATGCCATAACAGGCTATGCGAAAGGTTAATTATGCCTATATAGATTATGCCAAAAAGAATTCTGGATTGTAAAATTATGCCAAAACAAGGGTAACCTGTAATTACACATCCTTTAAACTTTACACATAATATGGAAGTACTAAAAAAATTGGTAACTAGGGCGGGAAAGAAGCATTTTGTAAAAAAATATTCTTAACTATTGCCTAAATATGTATTTCCCAAATTGTTGTGTAATTATTTCTTATTGTGTATTGTGGTGACGGGTTCAAAATTTTACCCCCCCCCTTTCTTCCCTTGGATGTCGTAGAAGTCGACTGTGGGATATGGGTTGAATTGTGGCGTAGGCGAGAGGCTGGCAACCTTTCACTGTAATGTCACAATTTAATTTTCATTCAACAACTTTTTGCCAAGAGTAGCACTGAAACTTGAGTAGTTCATGTGCTCTGCCTACCCCTTTATGGGATACAGTCGTGATTGTATGTATGTTCACTATTTTAATAAACAAAATTCTATTTAAAATTGCAAACTGATCTTATAGCTTATTGCTGTTTAAAACATAGTATATAATATAAATATTCTGTAGTAATACGCGTTTAAGTCCCTTTTACAACTTTAAATAGGTATGAGCAAAGAGGATCGAGTATTATAGAGAGTTACTGTCAAAGTAAAATGAGTAATCACACTAATCATAATCACAGTGCATTAACAGCCATCTCTCGACACATGCTTAAAACTTTTGAACCTCAGTTTTGACAATTTGGTCCATATTCTTAGCTAGATATGTGTTAAAATGTCAAATATTAATATAAGCGCCATCTACCCGAGCGTCCCCCAAAGGTGTATCGCCATCTAGGTCACCGTACCTTTTTCTGTATGGTTTTGAGGTACGTTTTTTTTAGACTTTATCTGTCTATACGGAGTTACATACCTATGTCTTTGGTATGAGTAAAAATCGTGAAAGTTTAAATCAGTGTTCAACAAAATTCTACTCGACATGAAGGTTAAAAAAAATCATCAAGTTTATAAAAAAATTCTGTGTACCTTCATAAAAACAGAGATTTCTCATAAGTATTCCTGTCGCGCAATCCCCAACTTCCCGGCCTTTGTAGTAATGGCCATTCCTGGCCGTATACAAAGTCGTCTTTAGAATGCCTAGCACGAATGTAGCAGCTATAAAAAAATAATAATCTCACATGATACGAACTCACAATACTGTTATAATAGAAGAATTATTTGCTGAATTATTTTTCTAGAAAGTTTGGCAAGCACTCAACTACCTTTTTTTATGGGATAGGAGGCAAACGAGTAGACAGGTTTTACCTTTTATTCTTATTTCTCAAACCTTTTTTTAATAGGTAGAAAGAAAGAAAGAAAGAGAGAAAGAAAGAAGAAGCATTTATCAGCACAAAATACATATCAATAATTATCTAAAACTAAAACTAGTTTCAAACAAAAAATTAAAAGTTGCGCTAAATGGTCCTTACTCAGCTAGGTGTCACGGTATGGGCCACATGGCACACTCCGCAACGCTGGTTTTCTGTAAGGCCTAGAAGATGGACTAGGTGGCACTAAGTAAATGGACTAAGTACAATTTAGACGATAATGAGAAACTAAATAACATAAACAGGTACATTATTTGACCACAATCTTACCTGATGGAAAATGCCGATGCAGTCTAGGATGAAGCACGTTTACCCAAAAAAAATCTATTCAGTGTTGATTTAAAAAGATCTAAGTTAGGGTAGCTTTTGCACATTGTAATTTTTCCTCAGCCACCCGTTGACCACGAGTGCTGTAAAGTGTTCGAAACGTCGGGATGAATTGTAAATTCATTATACGCGATATAATCCGTTTCCATAGTTTTATTTCATGAGTAACTATCGCGGTAACCGAAGACAATATTAAGTTTGCAATAGCTCAACGTAAATGTGTGTGTTGCCTGTGTGGTGACGGGTTAAGAATTTCACCACCCCCTTTCTTCCCGTGGGTGTCGTAGAAGGCGACTGTGGGATATGGGTTAAATTGTGGCGTAGGCGAGAGGCTGGCAACCTGTCACTGCAATGTCACAGTTTCATTTTCTTTCAACCCCTTACTTGCCAAGAGTGGCACTGAAGCTTTAGTAGTTTCATGTGCTCTGCCTACCCCTTTATGGGATACAGGCGTGATTGTATGTATGTTGTATGTATGTGTAAATGTGTTAAGGTCGAAAAAGCTCTAAGTCAAATAAACATATAATTTTATTGAAATCGACATACATTTTAATAAATATCGCGTACAAAACTTGTCAACCGCCTGAAAAATGTTGCCATCCGCTTGTTTTCGCATCTGATGCTCCATAAATTGCAGCATCGCTATTTATTGCAAAATAAAACTGGTTGGGTGTAATTTTTGCTTGCAGCACTAACGCAATTAAAAGAAAAGGGCACTTTCGCGAGAAGAATCACCAAAACCAAACACAACCGAAGAGCGTTTTAAATCGACACGAGTTACGAAATTCCTTGACGCACGTGTATTGTACTTACTACGATTTTCAGTACAAATTTCGATCTGACAAAAAATAACCAGTTTGCGCACTAGTGCGGGCAAATATCATTTATACTGAAATAGTACATTACGATACAAGTGCGTAAAAAGGGAACTCGTGTCGATTTAAAACACTCCCTTCGGTCGTATTTTAATTTATCGCCACTCTTTTCGAATTTCCTTTTCGCATGTGTATCGTACGACGTTTTTCAGTACAGATGGCCCTCCGAACTTTGGACCTGACATATAATGAACCACTTCTCGCACTAGTGTGTAAAAAAAACACCATCTGTACCTACTGAAAACATAGTTTTATGTAGGTGTCCAAATCATCTAATTCTTGACGTACCGCTGCATTACCTGTCTAAGGCACTGGTCCCACCGCGAGCTAGTAAGCTATGAGCTACCGGCTATAAAAACGAACAAAAGATAATATATATATATATATATATAAGGTCCTAATTTATTAGTTGCAGATATTTTAACACATGATACTTTACATTAAAATAATTAACTTTAAATATAAATTAAGAAATCTTTTCATGTAACTTTTTTTTATTTCATTTTCCTAACAAAAATATTAATTATAATTTCGTCTAAAAAAAATCATCATGTGCATTATCACATGTCACAATAACACTGTCTGTCATGTCAACAATTGTTTGTTGTAAATGTCGTAAAGGTTCGGCGGGAAAACTGCACATGTCATTGAAGTGGCCAGTTACAGTTAAAAGTGGTACGTAAAAGAGGTACTAGAATCTGTTCAATGAGTTTTCATTTAATAATCACATAAACAGGGTGTTTTTACGTAGTAAATTTGTTTTTCCGTTTTCTCCAAAAAAAACATCGTAAAAGCTATAATGTTTCACGGTTTAATATACTCCAGAGACCGAGTACTATCAGCTGTAAAAATATCTGCATCTAATAAATTAGGACCTTATATATTGGGGGACACCTTACACAGATCAACTTAGCCCCAAACTAAGCAAAGCTTGTACTATGGGTGCTAAGCGACGATATACATACTTAAATAGATAAATACATACTTAGATATTGATAGTTTACCGCTGGGCGAGTAACTATAAACATCGCCGTGTCTCTTTTATTACACGGTAGTGAAATGAAATGAAAAAAAGTTTATTTCAGGCGTGATCCCATAAATTTGTTAGTAAACTTAAAAAAAACTATCCCTACTCACAATAATAACAACAGTGATTATCTTCTGTTCGTTTTTATAGCCGATAACCCATAGTTTATTAGCTCGCGGTGGGACCAGTGCCTTAAGTACTCTTTTCTAATATATATTTTTTCAGTACATATGGTCGTTTTTTTACGCACTAGTGCGAGAAGTGGTTCATTATATGCCAGGTCGAAACTTCGGAGGCTTATCTGTACTGAAAAACGTCGTACGATACACGTGCGAAAAGGAAATTCGTAACTCGTGTCGATTTAATTTATCGTCACTCGTTTCGAACTTCCTTTTTTACGCACTTGTATCGTAATGTACTATTTTAAACTCTGTAAACAATCATTTTTGTGAAACGGACGTAACAAAGCATTGTTCTTATGCTTTATTAATAGAAATAGGAACAAAGCGCTGTGAAGCCGTTTTTATTAATAAGAGCACGTCCACACTAATCGCTGGCGCTAATGGCGGCAAAAACGACGGACAAGTCGCCGCCAAATGGAATTTGTAGTTTACAATGTTCAGTAAGGACCGGGTTTTATTTATTTTCCTATCTAAAACTAGATTTTTCCTTAAAAGGTTTACTTAAATTTTGTATTTTACAATTTTGTATTTTTTGTATTTATTCAAAAGACCTCGCTTTATGTAAAACTAACTTAAAAATACTAATTAACATAATACTACTCTATTAAATTAAAACTAACATTACATTAAAACTAAACCCTATTCACAAAACTAGTTCCGGGCCCTCTCAGATGCAAAGGTGGCCATCACACTCGAAGCGTTGGAACGCTGAATTGCGACAGCCTTTGCATCAGAAACTCGGAACGAGGGTCATGGCCTATCTCGCTGAGCCGCCGCCCCAATTCGACCAAAAAAGCTTTCCCCTCTGCACACCGACACCCCGACGTCTCCAACGCTAACGGGATAAGTAGATACCGCGACAGCAGCGCCGAATATTAAATTTGTCGCTCTTCCGTGATGTTGCTAGTTGGACTTTTTACACGTCGATTTAGATTAAAGTGATTAAACAGAACTTAGGCGTTTCTTTAAGACGTTTAGTAATAATGCGGACGATAAGAAAAATACAACTGTGTGACTAAGACCATAAGGTGGAGAAAACTGTAGGTATGACGTTCTTTTATTTCTGAAGACCATTTCTTGCGACGCACTACACCACCGGCAGCGGGAGCCGTGGGCGGGGCAGGATGTCCCGCAGGCCCCAAGCGTGCCGGCAGCGGTGGCCGCCCTCGTCGCGCAGGTGGTCGTGGCGGCGGCGGCGGCGGCCCGCTCTCGTCGACTCGCTGGTGTCGGCCGCGGTGGCGAACTCGTCGCTCGACGGCGGTTGCGAGGAGACGGACGAGGCGGGCGAGGGTGGTGGGCGTGCGTTTTTCGTGTCCGCTATTCTTGCTTTGCTTCTTGTAATCATTGCTAGAGTACACGTACTTTTGCTCGCAAAATGTCATAATATCCGTGAATTGCAATTGCGACTGACACATGGTTGCGGTGTTATTTTATTCATCCACATTTTGCTAGTAATAAGGAAGTCACCGATAGTTAGGTATTTAATCACTTTTTGAAGCAATATACGAATATAAAAATATATTTTTAGCAAATTGATTTTTCAAGACGTGTGACAGCGTCAGCGGTTTTTTTTTTACTACACAATGTACAGGGTTGGGCAGAATAACTGTCCTAGTTAAAAAGTGGTATAAAATTTAAAAAACACGATGATGTGAAAAGTAGTGCTATGATTTATATCCATAACATCTTAAGTTTTAAAGTGTTATGTAATATATTTTATTTGCTTTTCTTTAACTTGCATAATTTTAGGCATTTTGCTGTAGAAGGAGTTTGACCCGGCATGCACGACCTCATCTGCTAAGTCATGCAATACTTGACTACCCGACCCCAAAATAAATGCCAGTTTTAGCCTTTTGCCATCTCAATAAAACTTTGCATTTATTTTTATATGTAAATGTTAATAGTTATCAGTTACCTAAAAATGCGTAGCGTACGTTTCAAGATAAAATATCAGCCTAAAAATTTCGACGAAAATGGCACTTTTCCTCATGAAGATGTGGTCTGACTGAGTTTCTCTTTTGAATAAATTTATGGCTAAAATATTTTCGTTTCTATCCCTTAATATAACACCATACTCAACATCAGTCTGACATTTGTTGAACTCCTGAAATTGAAATGCATTTTCTTTGCAAAATGGCCATCGTGCTGCGTAAATAAGTAGCATTTTGTATCTAGCCCTCACATTTTTAAAAGAAACAGCGTACATACATAAATTATCCTTTATGTTTAGGTCCCTTAGTTCTTGGTTATTTTGCAGTATGCAAAATGTTGTCCCCTCTTCAATTATATTAAAACGATTTTTGGTATGCAATATCAAAGCAATATTGGATATTAACTTTTTTCAGTTAGTTGAATATCTCGCCCAATCCGCAATGTTCGCTGTCATAACTTTCCAACTGTAAATACTTAGACATAGACATAGACATAGACATAGACATAGACATAGACATAGACATAGACATAGACATAGAATGGCTTTATTTAATATCACAATGTTATAATGTGTTACTTTTCAATTTTGTTATAAAAAAATAATTAAACAGACTGTA
The DNA here is from genome assembly GCF_023078275.1 of Leguminivora glycinivorella. NCBI lineage: Eukaryota > Metazoa > Arthropoda > Insecta > Lepidoptera > Tortricidae > Leguminivora > Leguminivora glycinivorella. Next base: position 13,189,529 of record NC_062991.1, read on the forward strand.
ATAGAAGTGTCTTTTAGAATCCGTGAAGGGCATTAAATTGTCGATTTCAAATGATACACAGGGAATAGAAATCTGTTATATTGAAATAGATAACGACATGTATTACAATAGGACAGTTAATCCGCCCAACCCTGTATGTATACTGATTACATAAACAACTTATTACAACTGATTACTTAAACAACTACACAATGCTAAATAAAGTTTTTTTTTTTTTTTTTTTTATTGCTTATTATTGAGATTGTCCCTTTTAGGAGACAGAGTTGAGCTACTTTTTATCTCTTTCTAAACCACCACTAGGTGTGTATGGAGCATTCCACAATTTTCAAATTTAATGAGTGCGAAGCCGCGGGCAAATGTTAGTCATTTATAATTTTGTAAATGTACAATGGAATAAATAAAATAAATAAATATTGGGGACACCTTACACAGGTAAACTTAGCCCCAAACTAAGCAAATCTTGTACTATGCGTGCTAAGTGACGATATACATACTTAAACCAACTTAAACAGATTAATAAATACAAACTTACCTTACTTTTGCTTGACGACCGGTCTGGCGCAGTCGGTAGTGACCCTGCCTGCTACGCCGCGGTCCCGGGTTCGAATCCCGGTAAGGGCATTTATTTGTGTGATGTGCACAGATATTTGTTCCTGAGTCATGGATGTTTTCTACGTATATAAGTATTTATATATTATATATATCGTTGTCTGAGTACCCACAACACAAGCCTTCTTGAGCTTACCGTGGGCCTCAGTCAATCTGTGTAAGAATTTCCTATAATATTTATTTATTTATTTACTTATATACATAGAAAACACCCATGACTCAGGAAAAAATATCTGTGTTCATCACACAAATAACCCGGGACCGCGGCTTAGCAGGCAGGGTCACTAGGTACCGACTAAGTCAGACCGGTCGTCTTTCACTGTCATAGTGTAATTTTATAACTTTGTTTTTTTTTTTCTTGTAAACAGCGGGTACCTACTTTAGTTTTCCTTGTCAACGTCAGGGATGCAGTATCTTTTATAAAATATTTAATAAACTATTCATACATACAAAGCGTGTAGTATCCGTCTGTCAAGTAGTTTGGTTTTTACGAGGGTAAGTAACAACTAGTTTACGACCATACCGCAAATCACTGCTGGCGAAAGGTTGGGCCTCACTATCAGCGGGCAATAAGTGAAATCTCAAGTCAGGTTGGGTTATGTTGGTCAACAACAACACCAAATCTATCTGCGGAAGAGTACTTTGATTTTCTTGGGACTTTATTTTAACCACACCTCGATGAAATATATGAAAGAAGCGAGTTACTACACATGCAGTCTAAGTTCATATAGGCAAATGCGTACCATGCTTGTATGAGTGAGATAAGACAGGTCGACTAGACGCACTCTTGGCAGACGGTAACTGTGAGGTAACCCAGAACGTGTGGGCGGCACTTTCAGCGGGAAGCAAGGAGTGGCCAAACTGTACAGAGGGGATTGATTGAATAAACTTTAGGCCTCATCAGCTTAGGGAGTCCTATATAACCATCCCTTGTGCGTCTCCGTGACTTTTGCCATTCCAATATTAAATATTTAATTTTAAGTCTAAGAAAATTGAAAACTTAATTGTTCAACCGCCCCGATTCGAAAAATTATGGGTCATATATGTCAACATCAGACCAATTACAAATTACAAATCAGTTAGTCAGCAAATAGGCAACAGGGGCACTTTTACACGTCAATATTATACAAGTTGAACTGAAATTACAATTGATAATACTAATTCTAAGTTCTAACTAAAGTATTACGCTACTACAATGATTAGAGATGTATAAGGTCTCTAAATGTCGATATTCAACTAAAAACTACACATAATAATATAGAAAAGTACAAATACAAAAACAAAGAAGTCTAAAAAGAAGTCAATATGATACATGCCAGTGGAAAAGGTGACCGCAAAGGTGACCCTTTTGGGAAGAAAAATGCAACTTTTGACATTGACAGATCAGTATAATATCTGCGTGACTAATGTACCGTATTATGACTATACTTACATAAATATACTTCTTTCCCAAAGACAAATATGGGTGACAAAAGAGAAATATGGGTGCTTGCAAGTGTTTCTCTCAGACATTACGAATAATGACAAAATTTGGTCCTGTTCTCTCTAAATGTAAAGTTATTTACAAAATCGCTATCACTGTGGCCCCACCCTCCAACACAGTTCTCCGCTTCCGCTGTCATACCGTATTCATGGGATTTAGAGATATTGCATTATGCGGAACCCTGCTCCTTCCCTTCGCGCTAGGGACGTTCCACCGACTACATAAACCATTATGAGTTAAGATTAGTTTTGTTATTTACATACATGTAATCACTCGTGTATCCCATAAAGGGGTAGGCAGAGCACAAGCACATGAACTACTAAGTTTCAGTGCCACTCTTGGAAAAAACCGGCCAAGAGCGTGTTGGGCCACGCTCAGTGTAGGGTTCCGTAGTTTTCCATATTTTTCTCAAAAACTACTGAACCTATCAAGTTCAAAACAATTTTCCTAGAAAGTCTTTATAAAGTTCTACTTTTGTGATTTTTTTCATATTTTTTAAACTTATGGTTCAAAAGTTAGAGGGCGGACGCACTTTTTTTTTCTTTATGAGCGATTATTTCCGAAAATATTAATATTATCAAAAAATTATCTGAGTAAACCCTTATTCATTTTCAAATACCTATCCAACAATATATCACACGTTGGGGTTGGAATGAAAAAAAATATCAGCCCCCACTTTACATGACTGTGGGGGGGGGGGTACCCTAATAAAACATTTTTTAATTTTTTATTTTTGCACTTTGTAGGCGTGATTGATATACACATTGGTACCAAATTTCAGCTTTCTAGTGCTAACGGTTACTGAGATTATCCGCGGACGGACGGACGGACGGACAGACAGACATGGCGAAACTATAAGGGTTCGTAGTTGACTACGGAACCCTAAAAAGTGACATTGCAGTGACAGGTTGCCAGCCTCTCGCCTACGCCACAGTTTAACCCATATCCCACAGTCGACTTCTACGACACCCACGGGAAAAAAGGGGGTGGTGTAATTCTTAACCCGTCACCTCACGGGGCACACGGGTTTTGTCATTTACTTACTTTATATCATAAACTCGTTTGTATATTCCGGGTTTCAAATCAATTTTTGATTTCACCTCATCGATAGTCAATGCTTGCATTCTCAATTTTGACAAAATATTGACATACTTAGTAAATTAAACTAAAACTAAATTACCTAACTTTTATATAAACCTAATAAATATAAAAAAAATTTAAATAAAAATCTAAAAGTGGAATATAACCAAGGCTCGGAACCGGCTTATTTTTTACCGGTTAAAACCGGTTTATTTCGATTTAACTCCGAACTTTTTTTAAGAACGCGAACGTTATGGTAACTTTATTATAACCGAAATAAACCGGTTTATTCGACGAGCGGCGAGACGCACCGGCGCCGCGTAAAACCTACGTTCACACAACGACTTTTTTGTTTGGTTAGAACCGTAATTACCTATCTTGCGACGGAATAAACCGGTTTGTTTTGTTCTAAACCGGTTAATTGAACGAACCTTTATGAAAGCGTTCCCCTAAAAACCGGTTTAAAAATAGCGGTTATTCGAGCGAAAACGAAATTTAAAGGTTTTGCCGCAAGTATATCATAACGGTTTGGAAATTTAACTGGTATCCGAGCCCTGAATAAAACTATATTTGGCAAAATTTGAAATAAATGAATAACCTAAATAAATAAATAAATGCAGAGTGCTGGAGTATCAATCTAGTGGCCTGATAGTTCAAGTCTCATGCTTGGCAGTCATTTATCCGTTTTTAAATTTAATCTGGTGACCGAAGAGCTGGCGACTTCCTCGCACAACGTATCAGCATTGCGATACAGCGAGGAAATGTCGCCAGTATCCTTGGTACAATGCCTCAAGGGCCTATTTTAGACATTAGCTATCTTTAAGTTTAGTCTTAGTTTCTTATTTATGTGAATATGTTCATATTATAATGATATTAAAATAAAGGAATACTTATGTCATTTAATCTAAGTTTGCAGACATTTCTGTTCGTTGAACATTGAAAACTGTGCCTTTAATGTGACATTTTATATTTTTTAAATTATAAACTTGTCAAAAGTTTAGACCCGAACAAACTTTACAACGCTGTCATTTGCATAACTTTAGTTTAATTAAATTATATTTGTCAAGCCACTACAATAGTTTAATCTTTTTATTTTAAACGACTCTTACAACTAGAGATGTAACAAATAATCGGGACTTTTACGAATACTTCACTTTTAAAAAATGTAAGTACTCGTCAAAATGTGTGTCCGAGTCTGAGAGAATGAGAGTGAATTATAAAACAAATGTATTTTTAACTCATTTTGTACTACTCATATTATTTGCCAGTTGCTTTTCGGTGAAGGCACATCGTGAGGAAACCGGACTAATCCCAATGTATTTTTAACTCATTTTGTACTACTCATATTATTTGCCAGTTGCTTTTCGGTGAAGGCAAAACATCGTCAGGAAACCGGACTAATCCCAATAAGGCCTAGTTACCCTTTGGGTTGGAAGGTCAGATGGCAGTCGCTTTCGTAAAACTAGTCCCTACCCCCCCCCCCCCCCCCCCCCAAATCCTGGGATTAGTTGTCACAGCGGATCCCAGGCTCCCATGAGTCGCGACAAATGCCGGAATAACGCAAGGAGGATGATGATGATCATGACTACACTTTAGAAAAATGTACTCGTCAATGTGTGTGTCTGAGTCTTATAATTATAAAACAAATATATTTTTAACTCATTTTGTACTAATCATAATCATCATGGGACTTTAATCATGCCAAGACCTTAATTACCTTTAATTTGTTGGATGCCCATTGAATGGATGGATTGAACATGAGTTCCTCAATTCGAACATTGTCCAATTAAGGATTGATAATAGTATTTTATGCAACAGGCGTTTAAAGGAGGTCAAAAAAGATGAGTGGCGTGGGTAACAGTTTGAGGCGAAGCCGAAAATTGTTATTAAGACGCCACGAGTATTTTTTGACTCAGTTAAACACCGTTGCATACAATACTTTTTCTACGACCATGCACTTACTTTTGAATAGTTTTCTAGAATAACTTTCGTGAAATTCGCACTGTTTCCTATAAGTATTTTGACTTGCCCTCTGCAATGTTTCTGCACTCACCCTGTCGCTCGCACTCCCCCGCGCCGCCGCCCGCCCCCGGCCGGCGTCCCGCGGCCCGCTATATCCCTTAAAGGCATCCTAACAATGCTGTAAGAGCTATATCGTATGCGTGGGTGCGCGGGGTGCCGGCCGGGGGCGGGCATCTTTTATGTAGGATTTTAACGATCTATGCACGACACGGTAAATGACGAATAACAACACGGGAGTAGAAAAATAAAATTTCGAGTTTATGAAATATACACCATTCATAGTGCGTTTGCACTATAGCCGACAATTCACCGATAAGTTGATGCTGATACGCAATAATGTGTTATTCCACATGAATTTTGCAATAAAATGTCAACTTTGATCGTCAAATTTTTGAGTTGAGTGGTATAACACTAATATTGCGTATCAGTATCCAAGTGTCCCCTCCCTAACACTTCATGGTGTTTTGTCACAAATGTAACTTTGGACTCATCCCGCGAACTAGCGGAGATGAAATCATACACAATTCATATGCGTCGCCGACCGTAGACCGCTATCAAATATATCGGAACACCCGAGGTGCTCAAAACATCTGCACTCGCCTCGCCTCGCCTCGCAGTGGTTAGGTATTATGATCACCTCGGGCGTTTACATATTTCTGATATTGACTGTAAAGATTACTTAACATCATTGCGGCACGCAAATGAAATATGCCTCTGGCGTTCTGTGTGACTGATTCGAGCTTTAATATACGTTGAAAATGAGCTCAAGATACGTTATGAATTCGATATTTGTCAGTACCAGAAGTGAACCCCCGGTTTCCATCCCGAACGGTTTTGAGCTTCGCGCTTTATTTCGCGGTCATCCCTATAGCCTTCGCTTCTGCAGTGATCGTCCGCCGCCAGGACTGCTTAGGACACTTAATCAGTAGATAAACGTCGCCACCGCGGGTTACCTTCATCTGGCAGAATAATTTTAGTCAGAAACACACTTCGCATAACATGTTTCGCAGAAACACTTTTGGTCGAAGGGTAATTTTGCAGAAAACTTAGTTGGCATTATTACCACCACGTATAATACACACTTGGCAGAATATTGTTTTACAGAACGGTAATTCTCAATTGTCTAGTCCATATTCTAATTGCCGCGATGCTTCTACATATTTTCAGTGGAATTTGAATTCTGATAAATTAGAATCAGAACTGAAATTCCACTGAAAACAAATGAGTCGCGGTAATAAGAATTTTCCCTTATGTCTTGCGAATGACCGAGAACATTACTTAGGTCGACTTTGATTTAGCATAGTTTTATGTACCATAATAATCGTATAGCATACTATTACATGAACATAAGTATTACACGCTATCAAAAATCAAATACCGTCCCAGAGTTACCGTTAGGAACGACGACGAGCGAAGCGAGGAAGAATGTTAGGTAACATGCATCCCCAACACATCCAACTCGCTAATTTTATGCCGCCTAAATATTATGCACAAATATTATCTGTGAAAGTATTGTTCGACTATTATGCCAAAGCATATTCTGCGTAAGGTGTTTCTGCCAAACGTGAGTTCTGCCAAAAATGATGTATTATACAAATCAAATATATGCGAAAAAAAATGCTGCAAGATAATATTGAACCTGCCAACGCAGTAGGTATTTAGGCAGCATTTAAAAGGACCTTATCGCACTCAAATCAAAAGAACCTTTCTGTAAAGAAAGCCACAATTTTACTAAGAGATGAGCAACTACAGATATTATCTGCGCGTAAGCACCTCGTTTTGTACAAACTCGTTACATTTGCCGCGCAAACAAGATGCCTGTAATATCCACACATTTGTAATATAAAGTACCCTCATGAGTCATCATAGCAAAACAAGTCCATGGTTCATGAAATGTCTATTCCACTTACTAAGAGTAGTTTAGGTAGTTGCTTAGAGTATTGTTGGCCTAATATTTGGACCAATATTTACCCTTTCTTACATGCCCTTTAAATAAACTTTTTCTCGTGTCAAATATTTTATTAAGTACTCTATATATTTTTCTCTAATCAGACAATGCTAAGTTTGTATCTCCAAGTGTGCAAAATTAAGGAAAAGTCATATTTTCTATGTATATAAGTATTTATATATTATATATATCGTTGTCTGAGTACCCACAACACAAGCCTTCTTGAGCTTACCGTGAGCCTCAGTCAATCTGTGTAAGAATGTCCTATAATATTAATTTATTTTTAATACAACTTTGAAATAGTACATTACATCAGAGTCAGGGAAAATGAGGATTTCCGGCCAAGTGAGTATATACGGCCGAGCGAGCGTGCGAGCGAGGCCGGATAGGGATACGACGCCGGGAATCCGTTTTCACGCCGAGGCATGTATAGTGCTTTTCTCAAACATACAATGAAATAAAAAAAAATGCTCTAAAGGACAATATTTTATAAAAAAAAGTTACTTTGCAGGCCTAGGCCTGAAAAATAATATGAAATCCCTTTACAGTCCTCTCGAGTTGTTGCGCCCAAAAAGCGTTACTTCCCAGCCCATTTTAAGGAACGTAAAGACAATATTTCATTGCATGTTTGAGAAAATAACATTTGCAACGGCGGGACTGTTAAACCGTTGCCTTACCTTGGTTTGACCCTAATTGTTATGCCATTAAACAGAGCATTTCCGTTATAGCGTTTTCACATTAACCGATCCGATATCAGATGTAGGACCGATATCCCATCTTATATTAAAGGTGTCATGACATCCTTCCTACATCCAATATCAGATTGGATAATGTGAAAACGCTCTTACACCATCTAAAAGTCATTTTACCAAGTCTTAAACAAACAATAATTAAATGGGACTCCGTCCGATCGCGTGCCGACGGGACAAAAAAGCGGGAAAGCCCGTAATCCCGGGGCCGGTAATGAGATTGCCGTCCCGCTAATATTTATTAACAATTAACTTGAGCGTTTACAAGGCGAACACGGGTTTGGACATTGAATGTCGTAATTAAGTTTTAAATTTTTATATGATTCATAAGATTATTGCCCTAATAAAAATCCATCACAATAAAGGTCCGCCATTTGTATTTTTTGTATTTTGTGCAATAAAGTTGTAAATAAATTAATTAATAGAACAATTTCAATGATATATTAGGCATTTAAGAATAAAATTCAACTCAAAAACGATCGTGACTTTCCGTTACAGAAAGGGCCTTAAGTTAATATGTATCATGTTCTATAAAAAGAAAATATAATAGTAGAATCTCCATAGGAACCCTTTTCTCATGGAAAGTCACAGAACGTCTATACAATGCAAGAACATTTATCAAAAGATACACGGGTCACTTTGTATCATTTCTTCACTTATTCATCAACAAAGCTGACATTTTAACAAACGCCAGACCTTACCATTTAAAACCCTAAAAAGGGTTTTGGCAACCCCTTGCACAGCGTAACATGACAGATACATAATTCTAGCATTAATAAACCCATATTAACTCTGTATTAATGTGGGGTGTCTGGTTAACGATGTCGCCAGATGGGACCGGACACAGATATAGGAAGGAAGATACGTGTACGTAGCGATAATATCTCTTTCGTAGCTATCTATCTCTATCGCTCTTGCGTATAGGCGCAACAGAGCCAGACTACATTTCTGCGGCGTTTCGGTGGCGTTTCGCGTCGCAGAAACGCCATGAATGGCTGAAGCTACAGGGCTGGACGATTTGTATTGTCGCGAGTTTTTGAACGGAGAATTGCTGGTTGGATGAGACTAGCTCAGGACAAGTGGCGTATAAGAGAGGTTGATATGATGATGATGGTGGAATTCTTGAACACACACTTGTAGATGAACGCTCCTAATGGGCTATTGCGCAATACACGTGGATCATTTCCATGTTGTTCCAGTTCCAGTGTACATAGCAATGCACGGATGAGAAGTTTCTAAAGTTGCAGAACTTTCCTCATGAGAATTTTCGGTAACTTCTGAGAATGTTCTCGAGAACAAGAATTTATCAGAATACTTAGTAACTTCGTAGTTTTTACCATGATTTATGATTTCGTCGGACTCAGCAAGTCAAGACGTAGGTAGTCCCGTGGTAGTGCACTGCGTTGGCTTCGTATGCCGATGTTCTCAGGTTCGATCCTGACAGCGATCTTTTTGTTTTTGTTTTTTTTTTTATATTTTGACATGACCAAAGACAGGTATCAAGAAATAATCGTTCGGCACCTAATTTAAAAAAGTCAGGACTAAGGCCCTCCGCTCACGAGGCTACTCTCAAGCGACGCGATTGCAATGCAATTCATGGTTGCATACTGGTATGCTACTCGTTTCCGCACACAGTGCTACGCAACTGAGACGATTTTTATCAAATTATCTTGCTAACTATCTAATAACCCCACATGCTTCACTTCCTTGGCAGTCAAATTATTGTGTATAAATGTAGTTTAGGGTTTATATAAAAACAAATAACGCTTCGATTCTCTCGCAGTTTAATTACTGTGCAACCTTCTATCACTAAAACCGAAAGTACCAAAAATCACTAATAACTTCTAAACCGATTACCTTAGTTACAAAAATTATATTGTTCCATTCGTTTTAGACCTAAACCTACCAAATTACACTAAAAACAGCAAAATATCTACACAAACAAAAAAACATGTTTTCAAGTTACGTATATTTGGTTGGTATACCTACCTACTACTATTAGCTAGGTAGTACTATTTAGAAGGTGAAACACGATGAATTTTGAATCGTGACGTTATTTATCACTCACCCCTTCATAGTTTGTAGTAGGTTAATGTAACAATAGTAGGTAAATAAACCCTTCATTTCATAAAAACAAAATATAATACCTATACTGACCTGTCATATTCATTTTTTTGCCAATATCATTCCACGCCTTTTCCACCACATCTTTTCTCATATATTCTGGCAGCTTATAATTATACAAACACGGATAATTTTCCACTTCTTGGACAAATCGAATATTAAACTTTTGATCCACCGCCATTTTTGTTTGCAACGTGCATGCGACTCGAGTAGCGTGCGACCAGCAATGACAGTCGCGTGCGACTGGTAGCATACGGGTCGTAGACGCGTCTCGTCGTGTGCGGAGCGACGTTAATTTGTATGCAGGCTACTCACGAGCGACGCGTATCATACGCGTATGAGACGAAAGTCGCTTGAGAGTAGCCTCGTGAGCGGAGGGCCTAAGACTGTGAAGTCTGAAAGTCGAAATGTTCCCTGAAGTATAGTGAGAATTTAAGCAACTTATTGGTAACTTATCACTTAAATATCAACTAAAAATAGATAATTGTAATAGACAATATTATATGTATAATAACATATAGTTTTATATTATGCCCATTTAAACTTTATTTCAAGTATATTCTCTCATTTGAACAATACATTTCATGTTGCAGGAATGTTCTGCGAACATTCTCAAGAATGTTTCCGCTTTTTGGGAATGTTCTGCAATTTCTACATTACTATGTACATGCGAAGTCATGTTAGCACGCACGCACACAGTGACAAATGTCTGCTCAATCTAGCTTCCACCGGCGGCGTGTCAACTCTCTAGTAGGTAGTATATGCTCCCAGGCACGAAGGTATGTAGCCAAATGCACAAACGCTTACAATAATATCATTTTTCTACTCTCGTAGTGTTATTCGTCATTTACAGTGTCTTGCATAGATCTTTAAAACCCTACATAAAAGATGCCAGCCCCCGGCCGGCGCCAACAACACGGGAGTAGAAAAAATACTACTATGCAACTGTGTTTAACTGAATCAAAAAATATTTTATGAACAATTTTCGTCTTCGCCTTAAATTGTTACTCACGCCACTCATCTTTTTTGACCTCACTTAAACTCCAGTCGCATAAAATACTACATCATAAGCTGCTCAATTTTTTTTAAATTAATTACTTGTATGTGTTCTTAGCACAAAAACCTTGGTATGGTTAAAGTTTAATCTAATATCAAAAATACACACTGTATTATTGTATACTAGCTTTTGCCCGCGGCTTCGCTCGCGTTAGAAAGAGACAAAAAGTAGCCTATGTCACTCTCCATCCTGCATCCCTTCAATTATCTCCCTTTAAAAAATCACGTCAATCCATAGCTCCGTTTTGTCGTGAAAGACGGACAAACAAACAGACACACACACTTTCCCATTTATAATATTAGTATAGATTATATAGAATGTTGTCGGCATCGCCGGCTGACCCTAGCGACCGCTCGGATGCCAAGCGGCGGACCATGAATTCTCTAAGGAGGTCACATAATGCGGAAAACCACTGCTCATGTTTACCCACCATGTATAACAGCACTATGTGATATTAGAATCTTTTGTAGGATGATATTTTTTTATTTTTTCGACGACCGGTCTGGCATAGCGGGTAGTGACCCAGCCCTGCCTGCTAAGCCGCGGTCCAGGGTTCGAATCCCGGTAAGGGCATTTATTTGTGTGATGAGCACAGATATTTGTTCCTGAGTCATGGATGTTTTCTATGTATATAAGTATTTGTATATTAAATATATCGTTGTCTGAGTACCCACAACACAAGCCTTCTTGAGCATACCGTGGGACTCAGTCGATCTGTGTAAGATTGTCCCATAATATTTATTTATTTATTATTTCATAGGTATTAAGTATATATGTAGGTACATAATATTATCTTGAAATAAAATAAAACTAAATAAATCTAAAATTAAAATAAATCTAGAAACGGCCCCTGTGGCATAGTGCCGAAGACGCTGGCAGCATTTTCTCGCTGGATTGTCAAGCTACGCGGAGCGAGGAAGCTGCCAGCTCTTCGGTCTCCGGTAGGAATGGTAGGATTAATTTTGTATCAAGGACAAATATCTGCAAACGAGATGTTAAGAAAAATTAACACTGTTTTAATATTTTAAATATTTATTTAGATTAAGTGATTACCATATTACCAATATTCCATTGAATCTTGAAAAATCTTGTGTTAAATAATAAATCACTTTTAGACATAAAACTAAACCAAGATACTCGTAATACTTCATCTTACTGGGAAAATTGACTTAAGACTCAGAGTGAAATACTCTTATAATAAATAAATAAATAACTATTATAGGACACTCTTAAACAGATTGACTGAGTCCCACGGTAAGCTCAAGAAGGCTTGTGTTGTAGATACTCGGACAACGATATATATAATATACAAATACTTATATAGATATAAAACATCCATGACTCAGGAACAAATATCTGTGCTCATCGCACAAATAAATGCCCTTACCGGGATTAGAACCCGGGACCGAGGCGTAACAGGCAGGGTCACTACGCGCTAAGCCAGACCGGTCGTCTTATGAACGTAACTATAAGAAATTCAGTTGTTTTCAACAAAAAAATATACTTATTCCATTCACTGCGAGCTTTTTCCCATCCTACCTAATGAAGACTTCTCGAATCTTATATAATACTGCAGAACCCAAAAACTATTTATATGGAAACTAAGTGATTGCGACATGTATGCATCTCTGTTCCGCCATCTATCTCTCTCTTTTTCTCACTACTTCGCTTTTTTTCAACGAAAATGTATTTTTCTTGAATCATACTACTTTATCCTTCCTAATGAAGACTTCTCGAAACTTACTTATAACTGCGAAACCCAAAAACTATTTACACGGAAACTAAGTGATTGCGACATAATTATATGCATCTCTTTTCCGCCATCTATTTCTCACTACTTCGCTTTTTTCAACATAAGTGTATTTTCCTTGATACATTACTCTATCCTTCCTAATGAAGACTTCTCGAAACTTACATAAAACTGCGGAACCCAAAAACTATTTATACGGAAACTAAGTGATTACGACATATGCATCTCTCTTCCGCCCTCTATCTCTCTCTTTTTCTCACTACTTCGCTTTTTTTCAACATAAATGTATTTTCCTTGATACATTACTCTATCCTTCCTAATGAAGACTTCTCGAAACTTACATAAAACTGCGGAACCCAAAAACTATTTATACGGAAACTAAGTGATTACGACATATGCATCTCTCTTCCGCCCTCTATCTCTCTCTTTTTCTCACTACTTCGCTTTTTTAAACATAAATGTATTTTCCTTGATACATTACTCTATCCTTCCTAATGAAGACTTCTCGAAACATACATAATGCTGCGGAACCCAAAAACTATTTATACGGAAACTAAGTGATTGCGACATTAAGTCGCGACTCGCGCCGAATATGCCGTATGCATTATGCATCGCGCGCCTGCGCTCTATTCTGACTTCATTCACACCGTATGGTGTAAATATTCAACGTTTAAAGTTTTTTTTTTACAAATTGACTTATATCTGAAATAAGCTTTATAGTCAAAGGATTATGTGTTAGGATTAGGATCTATTCGTATCTGCAACTTGTATGGGAAGTACCGTCATTGCATTTCAATGCGTCTATGTCAGCTCTAAATTGCGAAACTACTTGTTACTAAAGTAACGTTATTATCTAAATATCATTTTATGAAGCATAAAAAGTAATCATCATTTCAGTTATTAATCGCCCACTGCTGAGCATAGGCCTCACTTCGTGTACGCCACTTATCCCGGTACTGGGCTTATCTCATTCAGAAGTGCCCCGCAGTTTTTCGAATGTCGTCCACCCAACGAGCCAAAGAAGTAATACTAAACTATTACTGCTATTATTAAAGTTGGTAACTGGCGCAGTCCGGTAGGATACGATTGTACTGACTCAAAGTTTTAGAATGATTCAGTTTGTAACTATACGCTCAGTACTAACCTACTTCACCTTATTAGCTTATCGAATTTAAGTAGAAAAGTACGAGTGTAATAAATAAGGTTTTATCAAATTTGATTACTGGCGCAGTTCAATAGGATACGAAAGTTACGTAGGTCAGTTTTACTACGATTAATATGATTATTCAACTTTATTCGGTGCGGTGTGATAGAGCCCCTAGACTAATGAAATAGTACACACATATTTACACAACACAGATATTTGTTCCTGAGTCATGGATTTTTTCTGTGTATATAAGTATGTATTTATCTATTTAAGTATGTATATCGTCGCCTAGCACCCATAGTACAAGCTTTGCTTAGTTTGGGGCTAAGTTGATCTGTGTAAGGTGTCCCCAATATTTATTTATTTATTTTATTTAGTCTATAAATCTGTCATATCGTTGACACCGCTTGTTACTGTACTAACTTACTTACCTTATTGGCTTATAGTACTCAAGTAGTTGTCATTTCAAAGTTGATAACTGGCGTAGTCTAGCAGGATACGGGCGTACCAATACTATCTAATTTCACTATGATTACATAACTTTATTTAGTACGGTGTGAGAGACTCCTTACACTAATGAAATAGTCCATAAATCTGTGATATCGGTGACACCGCTTGTTACTGGACTAACCTACTTACCCTTATTGGCTTTTGTGCACAAAATAGTATAAAATGGAGAATTCCGAAATTGGTAACTGGCGCAGTCCGGTAGGACACGAATGCATACAATGATTATGTAACCAAGCTCGGTACGGTGTGAGAGACTCTCTACACTAATGAAATAGTCTATAAATCTGTGATATCGGTGACACCGCTTGTTACTGGACTAACCTACTTACCCTTATTGGCTTTCTTTTATTGGGGCTCGTTAGGTGAAATGATTTCGACGGAGTTATGGGATATCTTATTATAAAACTCTGTAAGATATTTTGAATTATTTTATTTTATATAGGTTGTTTATTGGGTCAATTGCCGGGTGAATAGAAGGGTGTGTCACTCTTGTATGGAGAAAAAAAAAGTAGTATATTTTCATTGGGCACAGTTACAAAAACTTGCCAACTAATGCATTTCATCTTCTGCCTCCGGATCCACTTTGAAGTTTTCATATATTTTTTAGTACATTTTGTGTGGTGTGCGGAGTATATCTATGTATTGTCTTCTAATTTAAAATTTTGTTATAAAGATATACCATTATAATATTGGCATCATAATAGCATGCTAAAGGTTCAAAGAAAATAAATGAACAAAAAAACCTCAAAAATTAAAACCTTTTTTACACCCATACAAAATACAAAAACTTCAACTGAAATCCGGAGGCAAAAAATGAAACATAAAAATTTCAAAAAAAATTGTGCACTAATTAATTACAAAATGGCACCTTTTTGTGACTGTGCCCCCTAAGAAAATAAAAAAGTGAAAATGACCCACCCTAGTGAATAGTACCTATACAATGTAGAAAGATAAGTCGGATTTGAAGGGAAACTACCTTAAATCGTTATTCTGGCTTACTTTACTTAAGATATAAGTGGCGCACACGAAGGGAGGCCTATGTTCAGCAGTGGACGATTAATGGCTGAAATGATGATGATGATGATGATTTTACTTAAAGGAGACAAAAGAGTATTGATTTTCTAAAACTTGCTTGCCTCGCTCGGGACTCGAACTATCTGAAATTAAACTTAAAGTGGCATATACTAGGACACTGTCCAGCACTGATAGTACCTTAAATATTTTGTTTGTTTTATGAGTGAGATGTTTCAGAGGTTGTATCAATATGTTTGCAACGATTGTTGTAACCTGAACCCAACTTAAAGACTATACAATTTTACAGAAATTGCTAGCAAAATTTACAGTATCCTAAATCAAGGGAGATCCTTACGGCCCAGCCTCGACATTGGTCTAAGCGCGACAGCGGTGAGCGGCGGCCATACATTGGAGCGAGACACAGCGATGGGACTTTTCATTCGCACGTATTGCTGCCGCTCACCGCTGTCCCGCTTAGACCAATGTCGTGGCCGGGCCCATAGAGTATACTGAATAGTATGGTATATATAGAGTTATCAGTCAAGATTTTCGAATGCAGCGCTATCTATTATTAAGTTACGACAACTTTTCATGTAACTTTCCATGTCTAAAGGTTCCTTATAGCACTTAAAGGATGTGGACCCTTTAAACATAGAACGCCACATATTTATGCCGGGATTTTTAATGAAGTTTGATGTAATCATTCATCAACCAGTCACATAAATAACTATTTCTATTTTCTATACGGACTTATTTGCCAAAAAAGTTGACAATAATAAAATTTACAATTTAATTACATGTCGTTCGCTAGTTTGCAGGTGGTTAGACGACATCTAGCGAAAAATTTGGACATCAAAATATACTTATACATTTTACGACAGCAAGTCAACCCAGTTTGCGGGGTTAACAGTGACATCTAGCGAACAACTTGCACTACGACATATAATTGTTTTTTTTTTCGCCCTCTATCGTTGAGTTTCCTAAACATATCCTAACTACATCGGATTTACTATTTCCTTTGACTGAAAATACTGTGGCCGGGCCGTTACGCCACAACTAGGGCAATATCCCACCCTAAAAAGCGTCGTCGAGTGAGTTGTTTCCCAATCAGCCTCATGAATTATTTACCGCCGGGGGAAATAGTTCCCACAGCTTGGGAATTTACCTAATGATCCTTGAAAGATGGTTTGCGCACGTGGTTTTTGAAAGTAGGTTATATTTTGAGTAAATAAATAACAAAAGTTAAAAAAAATCTTTTTATTATTGGCGCGCATGTGAATTTTGTTACATGGCGGACAGTTTGTATATTTAGGTATTTAAATTAATGTAAACAAAATCTACCCTCAAAAGGCTCAGTAGGTAAGCCAATTGATGGTAAATTAAAACGTTATAAGGTACAGCGGGTCAGATCTCAACTGAGGGGCAAATGTAACTGGTCCATTTTTTCCATGTTTTACAATGTTTGCATTATTAAATAGAGTGTCCACCGGTTATATATGATAGGCGTGTTCAGTAGATACATGTAGAATTCAACATCATAGTGTAATAATGGAAAAAATGGATTAGTTACAATTGTCCCCCAGTCGAGATTTGCCCCGCTGTACCTTACGACCAAATAGCTCTAGACATTACTCATAGTGTTATGTTTCTGCCGGTGAATAAGGCTGCCAGAGCTCAACGAGGGTGCGGTGTGCTGGTGACGGAAGGACCTACGGAACTAATTTGTTCCGTCTGAAGCACACAGTAAAAAGGAGTGTACAAGTTCCAAGGACAATTATTGTCCTTTGAGTCGTCGGCAACCCGAATCCTCTTTGGAACTTGTACACTCCTTTTTACTGTGTATGTTACCACGCTGAGAAAACACTTTAAGTTATTTTAAGCAGGAAGTTATTTATTTATTTTATTTATTAGGAAAACTTATAGCTAAAGTTACAAATAGGGCCTGTAATATAGAAACAACGAGCCAATAACAAGTTTCCACAGAAACCGGGCAAAGTACATAAGTAAAGACTGATTTTCGCTTCACCGATTTTTTAGATGATTCCGTTACGGAGCATATCCATTCATTAATAAACTAGTTTTTTTCACTTCTCACTCCTTAGGGAAATAAATTTGAAGTAAGAATATTCTCGGGTAAGAATATTATTATGTTGTCACAATGCTCATTTACTAATGTATGGTTTAATTTTGTCGTTTTCATTATGCTAACGTGTTTCACTATGGCGCTGGTTTCAATCTATATGCTTCTGTAATTTTCTATAATGTGTGTTTTCTATAATTTTTGTTACCTCTGGTGATTGTTTCACCGGATGGTCTGATCGGAAGATCAGCGCTTGAAGTCGCCAGCAATATGCTGAGATCAGATTATTTCATAGCACCTCCTTCTTGTTTATGTCTTCTTATTTGTAACGTTTATTTTTCGTATGTGTCTGTGTGTGTGTTAACGAATAAATGCATTCTATTCTATTCTATTCTATTTCATTTACTCACACAGAGGCTTATTCTGTTTTTATTTATTTATTTATTTACTTTATTTTTTCCGCGGTTTCGACAGCGTACGTAATCTTGTCATCCCATACAAACTTTGGACCCCCATTTCACCCCCTTAAGAGGTGAATTTAAGAAATCCTTTCTGTGTTCCTTTACACCATAATATAAGAAACCTATAGGTCCCTACAAGGACCAGCGGTTTCGACTGTTCGTTGGCATGTCAGTCAGTCAGTCAGTTTCTTCTTTTATATAATGTGATTTAAGCTTTATTGCAGAAATTAACCATAAAAAGTACACATGACGGACTTACCGCCTTAAGGCATTCCTTACCAGTCAATCATTGGCAAAACTGAGATAGTTAGTTTGGTACCCACCTAGAGATGGGTAGGGGTGAGTAAATACTGAGTATTTACCCGTAATTTACTCAAAGCACCGAGTAAATACTCGTATTTACTCATTTGGGTGAGTAGAAACTGTTACCTAAAAATAATTTATAAAATGAGATTTAAGTACTTAGTCGTGTTTATTTTAACTGTGTGGACATGTTTAAATGATATTTATATTCTTAGAAGCTTATGGGAGTCTTAGTTTGTCAAAAAAGAGGTATTCATTGTGAGAAAAAAATAGTGGTAATGTTTAGTTAGCAGTTCTGTTTTAAAAAAACCGGCCAAGTGCGAGTCGGACTCGCCCACCGAGGGTTCCGTACAAACTTTCTTTCAAACTACCTAGTAAAAATAATCTCATATTTTCATATAACTCTTAATGACTTGACTAGAAGACAAAAGTATAGGCACTAATGAGTATTCTTGTGTATAGCGCCATCTCCCGGTCAATTTGCTAACTAATTTGCGCGACCTGGTTTTTTAGGGATAATTCTTTATAATGTTAACCGATTTAAACAGTTTTTACTTTATTGGATAGAAGATGGGTTACGTAACATCTCGTATTAATTTGAAGTACGATATACATCCGCAAGGGTGGGTAAATTGAAAGTAAAAATCTGAAAAGTTTTTTGTGAATTAAAAAAAAAGTATTCAAAATACAAACACGATTATATTTTTCCTGTAATATTTAGCATAAAACCAATGTTTACTAAAATTTTCATAATTTTTCGTTGGTAAACTTCGGAGATAAGGGGGGGGAACGGTTTTTTTTTTTACATTTTCCTTCAAAATTCTTTTTTTTTTTTCATAACAAAAAAATTATAAAAAATAGCTTATTTACGTTCAATTTGAGCTCTTTCCAACGATATCCCACTTGACCTAGTAACTTGAAATTTACAGTTTGCCCCCCTTTCATTTTTGCCATTTTCTACAATTAAAATTAATATATTTAAAAAAAATATACTTTCTATTTGTAGAGGTTTACAATGTTCATAACTATTCCAAATTTCAAGTTGATAGCATTAGTAGTTCTCGAGATATTTAGGAATGTGACAGACGGACAGACAGACGGACAGAGTCGCACCATAAGGGTTCCTGTTGTACCTTTTTGGTACGGAACCCTAAAAGCAGGTATTTACAGTAAAAGTATGAGACTTAAATTAAATTGATGTTCTAGATAACGGCATGACGTTCGGAAGTGATAGTTAATGTGGCACTTACGACCTTTTATTAAGGATTTTCTAAAGAAAACTCAAAAATGGCTCAGCTGATGACGTTTAAAGTACTAGTTTTGTGTTTTGTATTATATGGGCAATAATTTGACGGTTTCTGGATATTCTTCCAACAACGAATTCGAAAGTTATAAAGGTATAAACATTATTTCGGCGTTAATTATCGTTTTATTCCAAAACTGTTCATATTATTAAAAAACTTTTTTAGAAACATTCAATCGTCTTTAAAATAAAGTTCATATAAATTTAATTACTTAACTTAGTAGCCGATAACAAAATACACCAATATTTCTAATTTGTATTTCCATTTCAGTACGCTAAATAGTTTATACCCACCAATTTGAGTAAAAACGAGTAAATACGGGTATTTTGAGTAAATACTGAGTATTTACTCGATATTTACTCTTGAGTATTTACTCACTACCCATCTCTAACCCACCTGACCACCCACTTTTATCTCGCGGGTTTCGTAGAAGTCGACACAGGGATATGGGTTCAATTGTGGCGTAGCTGAGAGGCTGGAAACCTGTCACTGCAATATCAGAGTTGCTTTCTTTCAGCCCGTTTCGCAGCAATTTTCATGTATTCTGCTTCTGATTGCCCCTTTATCTGATCTGTATCGTGATTGTATGTCGTCCACACCACAATTTAACTATCTCTTTCGGTCTTCCGTATTGGTGCGAAAGAGCCACTTGTATATAACCCTAGTTCGGGCAAATGTAAATCATCGACAATTTTAAGTATTTGTTGGATGTAATGTTAATATGCAATACTTGTTTTCAATAAAAATTATGTTAATGTTATGTTTATGTTTACTTGTATATCCTTTCGCATCGGTGCGTCACTTGTACTATTGGCTAGAGACCCAGGAATAATTGATGCCGTACCTAACATAGTGTGGTGAATATTTGAGGGGCTTCCTGCGTTGGTTTCGTGGCCACGGTCTGAGGTAAGGTAGTAAGGTTAGCTCGTGATACGTACAGTGGCAGTACGGGGGCAGAAGTAGACACGAGTGACTGCCCCAAAATCCAAAGTAAAATACATAATGACGTATGAAAATTTCTTAAAATGGAATGGAAATAAAAATGGTTTCGAGGTCAGTTTTTTAGTCTATTTCATTTATGGTAAATTATACGTTTCTATAGTTTTATACCATTTATGTTCATAATAGCGTCTAGTGAGTAAAAATCTACAGCGTGTGGATTCCATACGGGCGAATAATTTATCCAGTTATAGTATCTGATCATACGAATCGTATATGATAATCATTCTGTTAAAAAGTGTTATTGGGGAAGGGTCTCCACGGAAGACCAGCGTCAGGGTCCTCCAGGGTCCCTTGGCATGAAGCTGAGTGGAGACCTTTTCAGTTACGCTTTAATACAATAACAATATTTATTATGTTAGTGTTATTAGTTAAGTTTAAATTAAGCGTTTTTGAATAAAGTTTTTCTATTCTATTCTATTAATTAAGAATAATTATTTTTTGAAATCTGGCCCAGCAGCAATGTACACCATCCAATCAATTTCACATGACATAAACGTCATGTCCTAATAACGTTTAGCGTACGCTAATTGACGTGGACATAAAATGCGTGCTGAATTTTTATTTATGAAAAAAAATATCTCATCTATTTAAAAAAAACATGTAGGCTCCTCAGGTCCGATACTAATCGTCATTAAGATATTCGCCCGTATGGAATACACACGCTGTATATCTAATTGTCTTGTCACGTTCGCGAACTATACTCAGCTCACTGGTTTTCGATTGAAAATTACACGTATTGGATACGTGAGGAAATGACAAAAATAGACTTTTTAAGACAGTATCAGGTATTTAATTAAAAGGTTAAAAGACTTATGGCAGAACAGTAAGGAATGAACAAATCAAGAGTGAACAGGCATCTTCTGGGCGAGCTCACTCCATCGTAGGCCACGTCTTTGCCTTTGGCTAGTCTGTGGCCAAGAGTAAGCCCATTTATAATAATAAAAAAAAATGTTATAAGGTAGAGTCAATTGCATTAGTGTTTCAAAATATCATAGGAAAACAAAATAATGAACGAGAGAAAATTTTGGATTCCTGTCCGTCATGTTCATACTAAGTTACAGCGAAGCAAATCTCGACTGGGAGGCAAATGTAACTGCTCCATTTTTTTCATGTTTTACAATGTTTACATTATTAAATAGAGTGTCCACCGGTTATATATGGTAGGCGTGTTCAGTGGATACATGTATAACTCATAGTGGCATAATGTAATAGTGGAAAAAAAATGGATCAATTACAATTGTCCCCAGTCGAGATTTGCCCCGCTGTACCTTAAAGCATAGTGATGCAGATTTATGCAGTATATTATTGAGACCAGAGCATAACCTGTATTGAGACCAGATATAAATAAATAAATAAAATAAATATTATAGGACATTCTTACACAGATTGACTGAGCCCCACGGTAAGCTCAAGAAGGCTTGTGTTATGGGTACTCAGACAACGATATAGTATATATAATATATGTAAGTACTTATATTCATAGAAAACATCCATGACTCAGGAACAGGACAGGAGGAATCTGAACAGATATATTGGCCTCAAAGTCTAGACTATACAAGCAGTGTCAAGTGGGGCGACAGCGTTTTTCATCCCGTGTGACCAGAGCATAACCTTTAACTAAATAGAAAGACCGGTGCCATAATACTTACAACAAAGAAGGACGAAAAAACTGTAACAATATAAATAGTAAAGAGTTTGCAACATTTTTAAGTGACAGTTTGCTGTCCGGGCACGGAGTGGCATCACAGCGTACAAAGAACAGTACTTTCATGGTAGGTATAATTTATAAATATGCATGGGATTAAAGACCCTTGGCACTTCGCTATCACCACCTACTCGTATCAGCCTAACACCAAGGGAATATCGACGCTAAGTAACAAAGTTACTTCAGCAATTCCCGACAAGTTTGTACATTTGGATCACTGTGGAATGAATTGTCGCCTGCGGTATTTCCTGACCGATACGACCTTAAAATCTTCAAGAAAAGAGCGTGCACCCATCTTAAAGGCCGGCAACAAACCTCCAACACCTCTGGTGTTTCGGGTGTCCATGGGCAGCGACCTGTCTGCTCGTTTGCCTACTATCCCATAAAAAAAAATCACGTCTCCGATTTCAATAAAAATTGGTAGGCTGATAGAGTCCATGATGCTGAGTAAGATCCACTGGGTTTCCCAAAATGTCCTAGGTTGATTGTATGAAACTTTCCTTTTTTGTTACCGAAAATGTATAGAAATCTGGTAACAAAAAAGGAAAGTTTCATACAAACTACATAGGACATTTTGGGAAACCTAGTGGATCTTGCTCAGCATCACGGACTATCAGCCTACCAATTGTTATCCAAATCGGAGACGTGATCCAAATGTCCAAACTTTTCGGGAATTGCACACTTATCAACCCAGAAATAGGCACAGAATTGTCAGTGTCAATGTCACTGTGGTGAAATTGCCCACATTTTTTATCAAGCACATAAATCTGAGAGCGATACTACTGACATTAAAAGCAGAATGGCAAATATCCACCGGCAGAACTTGAACCCACGATTCTCTGGAACAATCTTTCATTCGCTCTTAACAACTGAGCCACAGCTCCCAGATTAATATTAGCGAATTCAAGCATGAATTACACACTAGACTGTAAGCAAAACAACCTGTGGAAGAGCGGTGTTCTCTTAACACAAGTATCTAATATACTTAAAAACACGCAATATAAACACAAAATTAAAATTTTGAAAAAACCCCCGACCGCGATATAGTGGACCGATTTTAATGAAACATAGCTAAGAACACTCCCGACTAACTCAGCTTTCGGACAAAAAAACTAAATCAAAATCGGTTCATCCGTTCGAGAGCTACAATGCCACAGACAGACACACACACACACAGACAGACAGACAGACAAACAGACAGACAGACAGACAGAATACACACAGACAGACACGTCAAACTTATAACACCCCTTCGTTTTTGCGTCGGGCATCCGAATAGCACAAACGCTCACGAAACGAAACGCTAGTAGATATCTATCCCTATCGCTCTTGCGTATTGGCGCGACAGAGCTGGACTACGTTTCGTTTTCGTTTGGCGTCGGAGAAATGCCATTCGGCTACGGGGCCAGCACAGAAATTGTAATCGATATTTTTGTTACTGAATATATTTTTTTTTTTTACGTTGCGGATTTGTTCGAATTCCAGCATGAATTTTACGTTGCGGGTTATCTTATCTTATATTTCAGATTGAATTAAAATCTCTAATCGTCAGTGAGATCACTGTCGGTTATCTAGTAAATTGTGCATGTGTTTCTAAGCCACATTACGCTAGGATATGGATCTTTAGGCACTGGTCCCACCAAAGCGAGTAAGAGTATTTTTTTTAAATTATATTTGACATTTATTATATTTAAGCGCTGGTAGCCTAGTGGTAAGAGCGTGCGACTTTCGATCCGGAGGTCGCGGGTTCGAACCCCGGCTCGTACCAATGAGTTTTTCGGAACATATGTGCGAAATGTCATTTGATATTTGCCAGTCGCTTTTCGGTGACTAATTCCAATAAGGCCTAGTTACCCTTCGGGTTGGAAGGTCAGATGGCATTCGCTTTCGTAAAACTAGTGCCTACGCCAAATCTTGGGATTAGTTGTCAAAGCGGACCCCAGGCTCCCATGAGCCGTGGCAAATGCCGGGATAACGCAAGGAGGAGGGATTTGACATTTATTATATTTATAGTTTTTTTTTTTTATTATATTTGACATGGGTTAGTTTATTTGCATTTTTTTTTTCACTTGCTATTTAATTGTTAATTGTATTATGTTATGGTAAGTCTATATTTATTTCCTGACATGTCCAATCATTGATTAGTTTTAGTTACATCATAAGCATGTTCTTAGCTCGTAAGTTTTTCTAACACAATTTATATTGTTCAAGAAATAATACAAATACAATACAATACAAATATTCTTTATTGTTCACCAATATAACAAGATTACATTAAAAAAAAGCACATAACTTACTTAATTAACTATGGTAGACAACAGGCGGTCTTATCGCTAAAGAGCGATCTCTTCCAGACAACCTTTGGGTAGTGGAGACAAGACACAAAAAACAACTGAAAAACTGAAATAAATAAATGAAATGTGATTAAAAGAGAGAGCTATTTAAAGTTCATCGCTCGACGACGAACGCTCGCGATATCATCGCGTCTCTTTAATTTACGGGTTACCCTCATCTGGCAGAATAATTTTGGTCAGAAACACACTTCGCATAACATGTTTCGCAGGAACACTTTCGGTCGAATGTTAATTTTTGCAAAAAACTTAATTGGCATTATTACTGTGTTCGCGGAGGCGCGGGTAGACTGCTTCTACACCACCATGCGCAAGCGAGCGACATCGCTTGTGCGAAGAGTCCGGGCTAGCTCCAACAGTATTCTGAATATGTTAGCGAATAGGTTTGACTGCCTATATTTGAATGCCTGCTGCTTGTTGCACGCACGCAGGAATAGATAACCTAGCTATTACGTTTCTGTATAAACTAACACTAGACTAAGATTATTTATGATCCACGTTGGTCTTAAATAAATGATTTATTATTATTTATTTATTATATTACTACTACGCATACAACACATTTGGAAGAATATTTTTTTTTAGCCTGCGTTAGTGTCCCACTGATGGGCAAAGGCCTCCCCTCTCTTCCTCCACTCGACCCTAGCATTCGCATTTCCCCACCAGTTGGGATAAATTTTTCCAGGTCGTCGCACCATCTCCTTTTTGGTCTGCCTGAACCCCGACCTACACCATCTATGGTAGTTGAAATTTGCTATTTAATAGCAAGTTGGATGTGTTGGGGATGCAAGATACCTAACACGTTACTCCTCCTCGCTTCGCTCGTCGTCGTACCTAACGGTGACTGTGGGCCAGTTTTTATTTTTTGATAGCGTGTAATTATTCTGCTAATATAATATTATGCTAAAAGATTATTATGGGACATACAATGATGCTAAATCAATGTCGACCAAATTAATGTTCTGTAAAACAATATTCTGCCAAGTGTGTCTTATGCGTGGAAGTAATAATGCCAACTAAGTTTTGTGCAAAATTACCATTCGACCGAAAGTGTTTCTGCTAAACACGTAATGCGATGTGTGTTTCGGACGAAAATTCTCCTGCCAGATAAGGGTAACCTATCGCCGACATCTCATCGCTTAGGTGGGACCAGTGCCATACTCTCATTCTGAGTGAAAGCACTGTCAGTTATCTGCGCTGTGCGTTGCAGCAAAGTGGCATTCTATTACCGTGTCGTTTTCGCCGGGCGCCGACAGATGTCGCGATGTCGTGTCGTTGTCTCCTTTAGTATTGTTCGGTGTTTGATCGTTGGATCGTTGCACTGTTCCGAAATACTTACGGGAAAAGAATAAAAACACGTGTATACTACGCTGTACCTCCTATTGGTTTATTTAATATTTGTGGGTGTGTTTAGTAAAACGTCCCACTTTTTCAGTTATCACTAAGGCGAGATTTACTTTGTCGATTGCTATAAAGCCGCTTTGTTTATTTATTTATATAAAGATACAAGTAAATCTCGCCTTAGTGATAACTGACAAAGTGGGACGTTTTACTAAACACACCCACAAATATTAAATAAACCAATAGGAGGTACAGCGTAGTATACACGTGTTTTTATTATTTTCCCGTAAGTATTTCGGAACAGTGCAACGATCCAACGATCAAACACCGAACAATACTAAAGGAGACAACGACACGACATCGCGACATCTGTCGGCGCCCGGCGAAAACGACACGGTAATAGAATGTCACTTTGCTGCTCTCTTTCTGTCTGTCTGTCTGTGTGTGTCTGTCTGTGGCATCGTAGCTTCCGAACGGATGAACTGATTTTGATTTAGTTTTTTTTTGTTTGAAAGCTGAGTTAGTCAGGAGTGTTCTTAGCTATGTTTCATGAAAATCGGTCCACAATGTCGCGGTCTGGGGTCAAAGTACTCAACAATAATTAGACAAATGTGAGTGTGCACGGGGAAACGTCCCACTTTGTCGATTGCTATAAAGCCGCTTTGTTTATTTATTTATATAAAGATACAAGTGGGACGTTTCCCCGTGCACCCTCACATTTGTCTAATTATTGTTGACCCCAGACCGCGACATTGTGGACCGATTTTCATGAAACATAGCTAAGAACACTCCTGACTAACTCAGCTTTCAAACAAAAAAAACTAAATCAAAATCAGTTCATCCGTTCGGAAGATACGATGCCACAGACAGACACACACAGACAGACAGACAGAAAGACAAACAGACACGTCAAACTTATAACACCCCGTCGTTTTTGCGTCGGGGGTTAAAAATGTGAACTTACAGATTCGGGAAAATATGAATTTGATTCATTTGCATTTACTTACACACATACGTGGAAAGGATGCGCGTGTATTGCATAATAGGAGCATCTACACCATGTTCTTTTTTAACCCCCGACGCAAAAACGAAGGGGTGTTAGAAGTTTGACGTGTCTGTCTGTCTGTCTGTTTGTCTGTCTGTCTGTGTGTGTGTCTGTCTGTGGCATCGTAGCTCCCGAACGGATGAACCGATTTAGATTTAGTTTTTTTGTCTGAAAGCTGAGTTAGTCGGGAGTGTTCTTAGCCATGTTTCATGAAAATCGGTCCACTATGTCGCGGTCGGGGGTTTTTTCAAAATTTTAATTTTGTGGTTAGGTTATTTTGTTTTCCGTGAAATTCGACACGCAGTTAGGTTCATCATCAGGAATCACCCTGTAATATCGCTTTTTGTTAAATTGGAAAATATTTTTTTTTTCGTTTCCATACATAATTAATAACAAGTGGTAAGGGATGCCACACACGTGTTCAGTGATTAAATTATTTTTTTAATAATTCGATAACCGTAAGAGTTAAGAGGCTAGTTTCTTAGACAAATTTAATGTATTTGAACTAAAGAATCTTCCCTTAAAGTTAACGGAATTCAATAATATTAACCTAATCACAAAATTAAAATTTTGAAAAAAACCCCCGACCGCGACGTAGTGGACCGATTTTCATGAATCATGGCTAAGAAGTTAAAAACACTCCCGAAAGCTCAGCTATCAAAAAAAAATCCAAATCGCTTCGTCCGTTCGGGAGCTTCGATTCCACAGACAGACACACACACACAGACAAACAGACACGTAAAACTTATAACACCCCGATGTTTTTGCGTCGGGGGTTAAAAACAGGTGTATACAAGTCTGTGGGTTCAAGAACTTGCGACAGAACGTATTCATACATACATACATACATACAATCACGCCTGTATCCCATAAAGGGGTAGGCAGAGCACATGAAACTACTAAAGCTTCAGGGCCAATTCAATACAGTATTATGCACCTACTGGCATGAGCTGAACTCACCCGTTCTACTCCCTATGGGAATACTTGTACGCTGTCCGTTGTAACGTTTCTCAGTCCCTCGCCCATTTTCCCCAAGGTCGTAACACGATCTGGCATGTCTGTGTTACTATTGCTTACAAAATATTGGGTGGGAGGTAATATTATGTGATATTTTTAAAGATAGTGCGCGGCGGAAACGGCTAATTAGTATGAGAGTACAGTCCCTGCTGGCAGAAAGCATGAAACTTGGCATGTATATAGCTTATAGGTTTATAAGAAAATATGGAAGTAGAAACACGCCGAGGTGTCAATGTTTCCCCTCTTTCCCCCCACTTTTGTATCCCTGATTTCAGTTTTTTAATATTTCCATGAAAACCGTGAAAGCTATCATCACGATGTCTAGGAGAAATATGTTCTTCATAGAATTCTCTACAATATTGTCTTTGGAAGTATAAAGCTAGAACTTATAATTTTCAAACTATATATCTACGCTTTCACAAATAGTGTAAGTACCTTTCTAATAGTAGTAAAACTGTTGATATAAAATTTACCAATAATTAAATATGATTTAGCCTATTTAACTTCTAACACTGATTTAGTATTAAAATCGATGTGAGTAGTACACAAGTTCCTCAAGAGATGGCGCCCCCTCCGAGATAGAACGCGCTAACGATGTCTCGACGTAGAATCATGACTACCGGGATGCAATTTACCAATCGATGTCATTAGCTAGGAGCAGATTAGTATTTAGTTGGCTGCATTCAAGCTCTTGAACACCTTCTAATACTAATCTTGCCATCTACTGTGATAGCGGCGCGGTGTCTCTGTCGAAGTCGAAACGCCTGCTGACATCACAGCTAGTGGTCACGTCACTCGTAGTCTTATATTAAGTTATTCTTGTAATAAGCCGAGATAAGAGTTTTGAATGATTCACGGTTATTTTCATTAGGCTTATATTGACCGGGATAAAGACCGTGATTACCTTTTTGATTTTTGTCGAGCTCCCGATATTGAATGCGACCAGTGGTTACTGAGATAAGTTTGTTGTTTTCGTCTGTGGAGAGTAACCAGTACTACAGATGTAATATTTTTTCCCAGAGTCAGAAAATCATTGTCTATCACATAATTAATTTCGTGTTACAAGAAATAATCATGCATTTAAGGGTTAAGGATAGGGTGCAATGGAAACAACGACACGGAAAGGTGACCCAACACCATGGGATTCCTAACTTGGAGGAGGCCAATCATTTGTGTTTACAACAAAGGGAAAAGGAAAGCCAAAACAGTTAGTTAGTTAAGTATTTGGAATGTGGCTAGAATTTTAGCTTAAAACTGTCCGGCAAATACATGTCTAGGGGCTTCAGGAGTTTAACGGAACATTATACTTGTTTCATACGAAGCCTTTAGAAAAATAAAATTCAAAATGTGCAAGATTAAGCTTTTAATTATTTTAATGAGAAAAATCAAGACTACATGTAGTAGGATATAACTTATAAGTAACTGAGATCAAAACTCGCCAATTTTCTCCTAACATACCTTTATATACCTATATAAGTATATAAAATTATGTATGTCTATAGTATGCTGTCATAATCTGATTATTTTCATCCGTATTTACTTAACACTGTACTCCGATATTATTGGGATTAGTCAAATTTCCTTAAGATGTTTTGCCTTTACCGAAAAGCGACTGGTACATATGATATAACATTTTGCACAAGTTCCGAAAAATCCTCGGATTCGAACCCGCGACCTCCGTATTGAAAGTCGCACGCTCTTAATACCGCTATACCGCCAGCGCTTCGTTAACCCAATACATCAATATTGTTTTAATATATAAATGTAGTAAATATAATATAATTATTTCGCCTCCTTTTCCGTAAGACAGGCCGCAACATTCAGCAACAATCGCCGCTGAGATCGAGTTAGCTCCTTCGTCTGGAAACGGCAGTATATTCCGGTTGAGGTCTTCAAATTTTATTCCGCTCTGCTATCGAGGAATATGAACTTTTTTAATAGAAGTTGTACACCAACGATTCTACTCAAGTTTCAAACGGACAGTCATGGCATAAGTGCTCGAATACACCCCATGTAGGGATACTGAGGTTAGTAGCGACAGAGGAGAGTATGTATGTACCTGTATAAACTCTTTATTGTACAAAACACAGAACACAAATATGACACAGGATAGACAGATAGAGTTGTGACAACGTCGAGTTTTGCAAACTTATTGACTAATATTAGCACGTTCGCAACATTGCGATGCTATTGCGATCTTGCTGATAGTTAATAAAAGTTCCCAAAAATAGACTTTGTCACAACTCACCTCGGTCTGTCTACTTTTTTTTACATTTAATACCCTTACCTACATCAAAGAGGATCGAGTATTAGTGTACGGGTGTAGGACGGAGTTATACAGGATGTGACATTAATGCCGGTGATCCATTTAAGAGCATAACCGGTATCGAATAGCGGTTACGAATACCACTTCCTTTTTTTTTAAATAAACACCATGAAAATTAAAGGTACTATAGAAGGTAATGTATAAGCCGTAGGATTTATCTTCGGCAATTATGTTACATAGTGTATATAAACTTATTAAAAAAAAAAACATGTCTTTGCCTACATTAACGAACGGACCGCATGCGAGCAGCCGACATTGAGTTCTATTGCGTCGCGCGAAGGTCGTCACCACTGAATGGGCCGCGAATGCACGACCGCCGGCATGTACTTGTAGCTCGGCGAAAGAATCGCGGAGTGAGTCTCCCCTGCTGAAACTTACATTTTTGGCGAAAGACTTGTCAAAGTATAATTATTTGACGACCGGTCTGGCTCAGTCGCTAGTGACCCTGCATGCTAAGCCGCGGTCCTGGGTTCGAATCCCGGTAAGAGCATTTATTTGTGTGATGAGCACAGATATTTGTTCCTGAATCATGGATGTTTTCTATGTATATAAGTATGTATTTATCTATTTAAGTATCGTCGTTTAGCACCCATAGTACAAGCTTTGCTTAGTTTGGGGCTAAGTTGATCTGTGTGAGGTGTCCCCAATATTTATTTATTATTTTATTATTTTGCTTGTCTCCTAACAGGAGTAGCCCCACATCGGAGATCCGTGAATGAATCGAGAACCCATCAGCTGCAAGTTCGCTGATTGAACGCGGATCAAATTAATTCAACGGGAACATTAGACCGCACCGTGGGCCTCGCGCCTTCACTAATTAGACAAAACTTAAAAAATGAATATAAATAAATTAATAAATATTTTGGGATATTTTGAACTGAGTCCCACGGTAAGGTCACGGAGGCTTATGTTGTGAGTACGACAAGGATATCGTCACTACTTTTAAAAAAACTTGTATCTTCTTTGAAACGAGGGTGCGGTGTGCTGATGACGGGAGGACTTACGGAACTAACTTGTTCCGTTTATTGTCCTTTGAGTCGTCGGCAACCCGAACCCTCCTTGGAACTTGTACACTCCTTTTTGCTGTGTACTTAACACAGCAAAAGGGAATGTACAAGTTTCTAATGGGGTGGCAACGCGCATGTGACACTGTTTGAGTTGCAGGCGTCCATAGGTTACGGTGACCGCTTTACATCAGGCGGGCCGTATACTTGTTTGCCACCGACGTAGTATAAAAAAAAAAAAAACTTCGTCTGTCAAGGAAAAGAAAATTGTAGTAAGTATGTATGGAATGCATATAGACACTGCGTTTTAACTTTGAGGAACAGCGTGAGACGAGTTTTTAAAAGTAGTGACGATGTAGTACCTATATAATATACAAATTCCTATATTTATATAGAAAGCATCCATAACTCAGGACCAAATATCAGTGATCATCACACAAAGAAAGGATTCGAACCAAGACCGAGGCATAGTAAGCAGAGACGCGCTAGGCCAGATCTGTCGTCCGATATAAAATAATAACGTCACTTATTTGATATCTAAAGAATATCAGGTACGTGACGTCAGTTAACACGGTCATAATTATGTAGTTGAGACACACTGGGACCAGAGTTAGGCTAGTGCATAGATCTCTTTGGTCTAAACATATCAAAAATATAATATTATGATATTTTAAATATGAAAATGTTTTATTTTGTCCTCAATTCTCAAGCAAATGCACCACTGTGCTTTGGTTCGGCGCTAGACGAAGTGGTTTGTTCACATCCGTTGCAACATTCAAATTAATCGAGTCTCATTTTAAATGCTTAAACGAATTCGCGAGAAATGACGACAGAAAGGGTTCCCTGAAATAAGTAATCAGAATAATTTTACTTTGGAGGAAATTAATCAAATTGTTGAACTTTAAATCGCAAAGAAATAGTACATTACATCAGAGGCCGGGAAAATGAGGATTTCCGGCCAAGTGGGTATATACAAGTGGGTATACGGCTGAGCGAGCGTACGAGCAAGGCCGGATAGGGATACGAGGCCGGGAATCCGTTTTCACGCCGAGGCATGTATAGTGCTTTTCTCAAACATACAATGAAATAAAAAAAATGCTCTAAAGGACAATATTATAAAAAAAAGTTACTTTGCAGGCCTAGGCCTAAAAAATTATATAAAATCCCTTTACAGTCCTCTCGAGTTGTTGCGCCCAAAAAGCGATACTTCCCAGCCCATTTTAAGGAACGTAATAGGAAAATGAGGATTTCCGGCCAAGTGGATATATACGGCCGAGCGAGCGTGCGAGCGAGGCCGGATAGGGATACGAGGCCGGGCCGTTTTCACGCCGAGGCATGTATAGTGCTTTTCTCAAACATACAATGAAATAAAAAAAAATGCTCTAAAGGACAATATTTTATAAAAAAAAAGTTACTTTGCAGGCCTAGGCCTGAAAAATAATATGAAATCCCTTTACAGTCCTCTCGAGTTGTTGCGCCCAAAAAGCGATACTTCCCAGCCCATTTTAAGGAACGTAAAGACAATATTTCATTGCATGTTTGAGAAAAGACAATATTTCATTGCATGTTTGAGAAACCTGCCTGATTGATTGAACCTGCTTGATTGTGCCTGTGTGGTGACGGGTTAAGAATTTCACCACCCCCTTTCTTCCCGTGGGTGTCGTAGAAGGCGACTGTGGGATATGAGTTAAATTGTGGCGTAGGCGAGAGGCTGGCAACCTGTCACTGCAATGTCACAGTTTCTTTTCTTTCAACCCCTTACTTGCCAAGAGTGGCACTGAAGCTTTAGTAGTTTCATGTGCTCTGCCTACCCCTTTATGGGATACAGGCGTGATTGTATGTTGTATGTATGTATGTTTGAGAAAAACTTATTGTTTATGATGCAGAAGCGTCTGAGAGCCAAATATGTGAAGGAGAGTTTACTTTGTTAAAAAAATTAGGTGCATTAAGGTAAATCCGAATGACAGAAATGCTCTGATATTTCCGAAAGGGGAATATTGATATGATGGAAATAATGGTGATTTGTATGCGACTTTCTGAATTACCCTAATGCACCTTATCGTTGTTTAAGCTACGTATGAAACTTAAATCGTCTATAGAACATGTTTTTTTCTCTATCAGAAAATTTTTTTGCCGTTTTTTTGTGGGGAATTTTTGAATTCATTGTGATTTTAGGATTATTATAACATTTTTTTAAGATAATCAGGGTACGTAGCAGAATGGCACAAACGCTCACGAAACGAAACGCTAGTAGATATCTATCTCTATCGCGCTTGCGGATATTGTGGATTTGCCATTTGACAAATTTAAGGCACGCATCAAGCGTTTGTTGTTATGTAAGGCGTACTACACTGTGAAGGATTTTATAGATGATAGGGATGCCTTTAAGGTATTGCTTGTCAATAGATGAATGAAGTCGTATATATATTTTCATTTTCTCTGCATTGTGTAATTAAGCATACTAGTGTTCAATTGACGTATGAGAACATATTCTCGTCTGATTATATTGTTTTTATTTAAGTTTAGTTGTGGACACTTGGAGACTTATACATCTCCAAGATTATGTGTTTAATGTTTATCTTACTTTAATTTTATTGTATAAATCTATATTTCCTTCCTTTGTAACATACGAGAACAGAATATAGTGTCTTACAGCTATGTTTTATTATTTGAATATTTAATTTAGCCTGGCAGCTTGAACATGTCATGCACACTTAAAAGTCTTTGCTGCGGTGGCGTCGTTGATCGGGTCGCCACCTTCCCGAATAAAGGTTAAGGGAGGCGATGGCTGAGATACGCGTCATACTCGTGAACGGGTGCCGTCTGTGAAGACCGGTCTGTTTAAGCTTACTGGGGCTGTTATAACTTAGTAACTTTAATTCTAATTTTTATTAAATTAGGACACTTAGTTCGGTTGTCGTTTGTTTCCGTTCTTTTAGTGAATATTTTAAATACAGAGTGGGGCCTGTAACAAAGGCGAAAAATTGAACTGTAGGCTATTCTCCTTATACTGATCAACATTTGTTCAGTGACTTTTAAAAATTATGAAGTCTTTAAATTTTTAATTTTTCATACAAAATAAATATTAGCTTCAATGTACGCCATTATTGTTGTCATTGACGTTGCCTGTCACACTGTAGACTTAACAGAATTCGCAATACATTAGGTACCTCTTAGAAAAAACTTTCAAGGGTGATAAAAATCAAAATACAAGTTATTTTTAAAAGTCGCCGAACAAATGTTGATCAGTATAAGGAGAATAGCCTACAGTTCAATTATTCGCCTTTGTTACAGGCCCCACTCTGTATATGATTTTGACTCATGGAGACCATATACATCTCTAAGGAGAATTAGATTAAGTAGATATACATTTTATCTTTAGTTGTGACATTTAGAGTCATTTGCAACTCTAAAGTAATTTTAGACTTTTTTTTTTGTATTTGTACTTTTTATATTTAGTGTAGTTCTTGGTTGTAATTCGACATTTAGAGATTTTCTACATCTGTAATTAATTGTATAGAGTTAACTTTAGTTAGAACTTAGAATTAGTATATAATAGTATCAATTGTAATTTCAACTCAATTTTAGATATTTTCTAAATATGTAGATGTGACGTGTAAAAGTGCCCCTGTGGCCTATTTGCTGAATAAATTATTTTGATTTTGATTTTGCGTCAATACGCAAAATCAAAATCAAAATAATGCGCGACAGAGCCAGACTACCTTTCGCGGCGTTTCGTTTTCGTTTCGCGTCGCAGAAATGCCATTCGGCTACGGGGCCAGAACAGAATTGAATAGGTACATAAAGGCTATACTTAAATACCAAACTGATTTAAAAAAACTGCCAAATGGAAACAAAACAAACAAAAGTTTACACTGTTATGTTTTCTCGCCTCTTAAATCTGTCTTCATCATTATTTCTATAATATTTAAGCCCAGACTCATAAAACTCAAAA
Organism: Leguminivora glycinivorella; assembly: GCF_023078275.1. Lineage (NCBI taxonomy): Eukaryota > Metazoa > Arthropoda > Insecta > Lepidoptera > Tortricidae > Leguminivora > Leguminivora glycinivorella. Next base: position 13,224,916 of record NC_062991.1, read on the forward strand.
TAAAACAAACAAATCTACGTTTTATATTAAAACAATACGGTCTTTGTCTTTCTGAATCGATTGTCAATCCGGAAATATGGCCGAAATAAAAGAGGGGAAAGATTTTCATTAATTTGAGCACCTACCAAATCCTTTGAATAAAACATTTGCTATTAAAAATGGGCGAATCTACGAAAAAAGGCACGAAAACACTCCGAGACGGGATCGAAGGCAGATTATTTTCATATTCTTCGTTTTAATAACAATGTTCTTCTGCCGGGTACCATTACATTATAATGGACGAATGCACAGCGCCACTAGACAAAGCAAGTTCACTATCAAGATAAACGCGCTGTACGTGTACTTGTGTTTCAGTTAATACAAAGACCAGACTACATGAATGATAAAACAACGTGGGATTAATTGTTATTCGAAATGGTTTCTTATTTTTACGTTTTTTTTTTATTATTATTATTATTGATGAAATTAATATTGTATTTTTTTGGACATTGGATTTTTCCTAGAAATATTCTAGACATGTATTTTTATATATACATATACCTAATTATATATTTTTTGTTTAACGATTATTTTTATATGAAATTGTATATTATAGACTCAATATTATTATGAACAATAATTACAACAATAAATTGCTCTGATAATTAGGTTAGATTAAGATCATAACATATATATAACTAGGATATATTGAACTTAAACAAGAATTGTAAATACTGTGTTGTATTATTAGCACCACCTTGTTGGTAATTCTGTCTGCTCTTACTGCCTCATCTTAGTCCTCACGGCACAGGCTTGACCTAGTGTGAAGACTACTGTTAAACTAAGAAACATATTGTAATGTATGTACCCAAACCCACTTATGTAAATCTTGCTTGCTCCAATTGTCAATAAAGAAAATTGTTGTTGTTGTTGTTGTTGTTGTTATATGTAATGAACTATTCATAAGAGCTTGTAACTAGGCCTACATGAATAAAGATATTTTGAATTGAATTGAATTGAAAGACCTATATAACTTCGTAAAGACCGATAAAGTCTAAGAAAAAAACGTACCCCAAAACCATACAGAAAAAGGTACGGTGAGCTAGATGGCGATACACCTTTGGGGTACGCTCGGCTAGATGGCGCTAATATTAATATTTGACATTTTAATACATATCAAGCTAAGAATATGGGCCAAATTGTCAAAACTGAGGTTCAAAAGTTTTAAGCTTGTGTCGAGAGATGGCAGTCTGCATAGACTGCCATCTCTCGTCAAAATGTGTAATCACAGTGCATACTGTGATTACACATTTTACTTTTACAGTCATTCTCTATAATACTCGATCCTCTTTAGTTATTATAAGCGCTGGTGGCCTAGCGGTAAGAGCGTGCGATTTTCGATCCGGAGGCCGCGGGATCGAATCCGGCTCGTACCAATGAGTTTTTCTGAACTTATGTGCGAAACGTCATTTGCTATTTGCCAGTCGCTTTTCGGTGAAGGAAAACATCGGGTTAGAAGGTCAGATGGCAGTCGCTTTCGTAAAACTAGTGCCTACGCAAAATCTTGAGATTAGTTGTTCCCAGGCTCCCATAAGCCGTGGCAGATGCCGGGATAACGCAATTAGGATGATGACTTGAGTTTCAGTTATTTTATTACTTAAAATCGTATATGGATGGTCATACACAAAAATGTGTCAACCCATGGACATGATATTACAATAAGATGTCAATTCGAAACATTGGTGAAGGATTTATTACCAAACTTAGGGGGTTGAAACATTTTTCATAAAATTAAATTGTATTAATTGCCCTTTTAATCTTATTCCTACTCATTAAAACTATAATCATTCCTACAATAATCCTTGCTAAAACTAGTTAAAACCAGATTTTTATACACTTAAATAATTTTTGTAATCTCCTTTAAAAATGAAGTGACACAATATTATAACATCCGCATCTAGGCATAAGCACGGTCGCGTCATAATTTTTGAACAATTTTAAGTGCGATAGGGATGCACTGATTCGATTAAGTTTCTCCCACTGTCTAGTGTCACACTTCGGACACTTGCGATCAAATATTAAAAGAAGCGCGTTACTACGCACACAGTCTAAGCTCGTGTACCATGCTTGTGTGAGTGAGATATGACAGGTCGACTAATCGCGTTTTTGACAGGCGGTAACTGTGAGGTAACCGAGAGGGGATGAGCGGCACTTTCAGCGGGAAGCGGGAGTGACGATACTGTACGATAGTACTCCCGCAAGTCGTAAAAGTAACTTGACATGAGTACCTACCGAATGTCATGCTCAATAATCCTTTCAAAACGAGAAATCGAGCTTTGCTAACCCGCACGATCGTAACAGCTCGTACTTAAAGGGATAAGTGAACATTTTTAATTCCACACTGAGAGAAATTTGCATTGTGAATTTAACAAGTTCGACTTGTTGCGGTTTATCCGTTTGAATCAGCCAAACGTATGTAAAACAATATGTGTCAGGTTGTTTTTATAAAATCGACTTGTTGATTCAAATATATTGCCGATTCAAATGACAAGTAGCTTGTTGTTTGAACCAAAGAGCACGTAGGCGCTATTTTAACCAAAAAACTTGTTGAACGAACATGAAAACTGGTTGTATTTTCTCTCAGTGCAGCAGTTGTTCTTTACAGTGGCTCCGCCATTCTAAGCTGCGCCATTCTCTAGGGTCATACATATTTAACGCTTTTAAGTTATGACAAGTAAAATAAGAACATCCGGACTAGAAACGGAGAGCAATGGAATTATCACTAACTGAATCGCTGTCCGTACTAATTACCATTGGAATTCCGTAGATGGATATTAAAGAGAGATATCGGGGTTTAGGGAGCAAAATTTAACGACCCCCCACCCCCCCTCCCTCTCGATTGCCCCGTGTACTGACGGGTTAAGAATTTCACCACCCCCTTTCTTCCTGTGGGTGTCGTAGAAGTCGACTGGGGGATATGGGTTAAATTGTGGCGTAGGCGAGAGGCTTGCAACCTGCCACTGCTATGTCACAATTTGGATTTATTTCAACCCCTTTTTGCCAAGAGCGACACTGAAACTTAGGAGTTCATGTGCTCTGCCTACCCCTTTATGGGATACAGGCGTGATTATATGTATGTGTCCAAGATGGGACAAACGATAAGAATTCATGGTAGTTATTTAATTAAACTTATATAAAAAAATACAAAATGTGTATGACACGCAAAGTACTGTTATTCGCCCTCGTAGAGACAAGTAGGTATTGACACTTGTACGATGATGTGGAGTAATTTTGACACTTGGTTAGTGACGTCGCTCTATACTCGTTCGGAAATCGGCTTTATGCGTTCCGTTTAGCGTGAACAGTATGTATGTATGTATGTAATTTAACGACAGTTTTATTAATGTATTTCTTATATCCAATGATAATGTATTTTACAATAAATTAAAAAAATGGCTTATTGATAATGCCTTCTATGACATCAATGAATTCCTTGAAATGTAATATTTAGCGCGATAATTGTATTTAAATTATATAGAACACATTTATAAATTTTATAATTTAATTCTTAGAGTAATAAGAATTACTTAGTTATAATGAATGTTTATGATCCTGACGTGTAATGTATATGTGCAATATGAATAAATATGAATATGAATATGAATATACCTTTAAACAAGACATTCGAAATGATGAAATTTTGCTTTATGGGGATTTTCGGGAGAGGGGGTAATTTCGAAGCACAGAATTGCTCGGGTAATTTCGAAAGGGGAATCTTGATATGATGGAAATAAGGGTGATTCTTATGTGACTTTTGAAATTAGACGGCTTTCGAAATTATCCCAATACACCTTACTTAAAAACTCTCAGGTTTGAGTTTTTCTGTTAAAATCCGACCAAGGCTCGATCCGCTCAGTGTGCGTAGCCGAATTCACAAACGCTCACTAAACGCTCACGATAATGTCTCTTTCGTAGCTATCTATCTCTATCGCTCTTGCGTATTGGCGCGACAGAGCCAGGCTACATTTCCGCGGCGTTTCGGTGGCGTTTCGCGCCGATAATGCCATTCGGCTACTACATTTAATTTGAAACGTACAAATGATACTAACCATAGTGATAAAGTTTGTAATGTTGATAATGTTAATTTATATACTAATAACCTAACCACAACCACAAAATTAAAATTTTGAAAAAACCCCCGACCGCGACATAGTGGACCGATTTTCATGAGACATGGCTAAGAACACTCCCTTACTCAGCTTTCAGACAAAAAAAACTAAATCCAAATCGGTTCATCCGTTCGGGAGCTACGATGCCACAGACAGACACACAAACTGACAGACAGACAAACAGACAGACAGACAGACACACACACAGACAGACACGTCAAACTTATAACACCCCGTCGTTTTGGCGTCGGGGGTTAAAAAATTATGGACATATTTGTCTGAAATAAATAAATTGAATTGAATTGAATTAACGCGCTAAAATAATTATTATAAATATGTTATATCCGAAGCTAGTCGGAATAGTCAATTAGGATTAATAACAGTAAAATGGGCCTTAATTGATCATCTACTTTCAAAACACATGTATGAATAGGCTAGTTTCCTACTAGTCAAATCAGCTTTTTTTTAAGAACTGTCAAAACGATTTGCTAATTTAATATGGAATTACTGTGAAATAATGAGGAGTGACGTCACGGTCAATTCATTTACCTACTTTAATCTTTCTCTTTGACTTATTAAATAGGAATTATTTTTAAACATAACCACTGTCCATATTTTTCTTCTAATTATGTGGTGCTTTATTTTGTGCACTGCATAAAATATTTTATTTTAAGATTTTAAGTATAGGAAACTAGCCTATTCCTTTATTTCTACCAAGCTGCATCTAATTTGTTGGAAAAGTTACGATGTCTCGTTATGAATTGAAAATAAAACCATAAAGTACAAGCGTAGTGGGATAGTCATTCGTAATTCGGAAATAGTGCTCTTTAAATTCTGATACCTGCATATAATATAATAATTTCGAACCCATATCAATAATACAATTAAACCAGTGTGACACTGTCACAAAATTAGCACCGGTTAGATTACGTTAACATGCAGATTGTCACGAGCAGTTAATTCGGGTGATGCATTTGTGACGCGTCACCCAGGTGACACGCCGGCATGACGCACTCGTAATTAATGACGTTGCATACACGTGGCCATTAAAATAGCAGAATCTGGCACAAAAATACAAATTGCAGATCTAGCAGAACCGAACTGAAAAAATAAGTAATTATTGTCCTTTTTAGGGTTCCGTAGTCAACTAGGAACCCTTATAGTTTCGCCATGTCTGTCTGTCCGTCCGTCCGTCCGTCCGTCCGTCCGTCCGTCCGTCCGCGGATAATCTCAGTAACCGTAAGCACTAGAAAGCTGAAATTTGGTACCAATATGTATATCAATCACGCCAACAAAGTGCAAAAATAAAAAATGGAAAAAAATGTTTTATTAGGGTACCCCCTACATGTAAAGTGGGGGCGGATATTTTTTCATTCCAACCCCAACGTGTGATATATTGTTGGATAGGTATTAAAAAATGAAGAAGGGTTTACTAAGATCGTTTTTTGATAATATTAATATTTTCGGAAATAATCGCTTCTAAAGGAAAAAAAAGTGCGTCCCCCCCCTCTAACTTTTGAACCCTATGTTCAAAAAATATGAAAAAAATCACAAAAGTAGAACTTTATAAATACTTTCTAGGAAAATTGTTTTGAACTGCATAGGTTCAGTAGTTTTTGAGAAAAATACGGAAAACTACGGAACCCTACACTGAGCGTGGCCCGACATGCTCTTGGCCGGTTTTTATGAGATAGAAGGCAAACGAGAACACAGGTCACTTGCTGGTAAGTGATCACTGCCGCCCATAGATACCTGAAACACCAGAAGGATTGGAGGTTCGTAGCCGTCCTTTAAGATGAAGTACGCTATTGTCATCGGACAGAAAACCGCAGTCAAATATATTTTTCCAAAACTTCAGGAAATATCCGCTGTTTGTATGGCCCCTCGGCAATTATTAATGGAACAGGCGGACTTATTGTTTTCGCGTCGCCACCAGGCGCGGACGTGACAGACTCACGTGTCCTGTCGCATTCATTTACTAACCCTTTTTGTGGAAATGTCAACGGGAAAGACAGAATTGGGTTACAGATTTTGGTGCTTCCAAAGTTAAAACAAATTCTTAAATCTTCGGCTGACTGAATTGACATTGACTGAACTAGCATGAGTAGCATGACAAATACGAACGTTTCCAGAAAAATACGTAGGAATAGTACATTACATCAGAGGCTGGGAAAATGAGGATTTCCGGCCAAGTGGGTATATACGGCCGAGCGAGCGTGCGAGCGAGGCCGGATAGGGATACGAGGCCGGGAATCCGTTTTCACGCCGAGGCATGTATAGTGCTTTTCTCAAACATACAATGGAATAAAATAAAAATGCTCTAAAGGACAATATTTTATAAAAAAAAGTTGCTTTGCAGGCCTAGGCCTAAAAAATAATATGAAATCCCTTTACAGTCCTCTCGAGTTGTTGCGCCCAAAAAGCGATACTTCCCAGCCTATTTTAAGGAACGTAAAGACAATATTTCATTGCATGTTTGAGAAAAACCCTTTTCGCACTACATCGTTTATTTGCGTTACAAGGACGCATTTATTGCGTTACAAGGACGCATTTATTGCGTTACAAGGACGTGCTTAAACGCCACCTAACAGCCTGCAGAATACCACCTGAAAAATGGGAGGAGTACGCTTCTCAGCGGCCAGAATGGCGCTCTCGTCACAGAACTTAATTTAGATAGAAGAAACAAATTGATATATTTGTATAGGGGCCGAGCGTGTCAAATTTTGTACTGAAGTTGATTCTTGCCTGTAATTTTAAATATGTCTCAGGCTCTTGATTGTTCATAATTTTTGTGTTGTTGCAATTGAATATCACGTAACGAGGCATTTTTTATGTTTTGGTTGACTTCAACTTACAAAAATTGACGCCCGAAAGCTGCAAGCTGCGAGTAAAGACGGACAACTCAGTGGATTTCACTGAGTTCATTTGACACGCTAAGTAGATACGTTTGCTTGATCTATGGTATATATGACATCTGTGGCTCTCGTATTAAAAGCAGCGTCAAAGACTTTGAAGACGCCCGTCTCATTGAGCTTGATACGAAGCGTCAGATACGGAAATCTCGGCCGAAACCCACCTATAATTACACCTACAATGGTTCTCGTCAACTTTCCTGCCCCGCGTGCGACAGAGTTTTCAAGACCAAGTTCGGCTTTGCAAGCCATATCCGAGCACACGCTCGTAACGTAACTATACTCTGTCAAACAAGTCTGTCAGTAAATAAGAACAATGAAAAATATATGCGTCCTTTTCTTTAGGGTGCTGGAGAAAAGGATACCTATAGTTTTCTTTGTTCTTATTTACTGACAGACTTGTTTGACAGAATATAGCTAGGGCCGCCGTTGCCGGATTACGGCATGGATAGCTATATAATTATATATGTAGAAGGGTTGTAATTTCTACCTAAGTATTTACTTATCCATACTAATATTATAAATGGGAAGTGTGTGTGTCTGTTTGTTTGTCCGTCTTTCACGGCAAAACGGAGCGACGAATTGACGTGATTTTTTTAAGTGGAGATAGTTGAAGGGATGGAGAGTGACATAGGCTACGCGAAGCCGCGGGCAAAAGCTAGTAAATTATAAACTCCATATAAGAAAGTCGTTCAAATTAGTTTTGACAGTTCTTAAAAAGAAGCTGATTTGACTAGGCGGCAAGTAGCCTATTGGGTTATTATTATTACGCAATAGACGCGCATCATTTATATGTGGGTGCGCCAAAGTTCATATAAAATTGTTATATATGTCGGATCGTGGGCGTATCATACCAGAACCGTTGTCAGGACCCGTTGTAGTTGTTTATGAGAGCTTTTCAATGAAATAACATGTCCATACCACAGAATTTACTTCACAAAATCGATTACACATTAAAACACGTTATAGATTACATCCCGCCTATTATTTCGAGCAAACTGCCGGATTAGACCGAAGAACCTCCAACAACGCCAGCACTCCTCAACCATTTTTGCCTGCAGCTCGATCGGCAGCCTCCAATCATCTGTTCATCATCTGTTTTTCGATTCTGTTCTTTTAGACAATAGCGTCCTCTCTGGCGTTTTGGCAGAACTCAGTCGAATACCAGCCAGGTTGTACAAAGTTGTAAACCCTTGTTTGCTCTATTTGTCAAATATAGCGTCATAAAACGTGTCTCAAACCACATTTTAGTCATTCTCCGACACGGCCAACCTGACATATTCGCGTCCCTTGCGAATACAATCTCCCTGAAGAAAGTTCTTTGTAGTTTTCGCATGTGGACTCCATCAGTTGCAAAAAGATTAACAGGTTAGCCAAATGCACAAACGCTCACGACAATATCTGTATCGTAGCTATCTATCTCTCTCGCTGTCTATCGCTCTCAGCCAGACCGCATTTCTGTCGGCGTCTGGCGTCGACGATTTTCAGGTAACTTCTACTTCTCCGACACAGCATCAGCATCCTCTAACATCGTGTACGTCACTGCAACGTACATCTGTGAACAGAATACAACAATCTGAGGTATCAAAGCTCATCACTCGGCCTCCCTGACCTGAAGAACATTCTCATTCTTTTTTTTATTGCCAAGCAAATAGTTAAAACCCAAACATTTAATACTGCACTAACAATCACAAGATCATTATTTAGCATCAAATAAAACATTTAAGCAGTAACATACAGTTAGGCTAATTTTCGCCGCACAAGGGGTACATTCCAAAATTTCCAAAGAAAACAGCGTGAAAATAATGTTCCGAACAATATGCAAAACAGCCTTTGCAAGAACCTTGCCGTAGAACTCTCATTTCAATTAAATCCTTCACTAATTTCCCATAGTTTACTTTTTTACTACTTCTTACTCACTAGGTACATTTGATTATCTCGACGACGATGACCTAACTCATGGTAGGGGTTTTTTTAAACATTTTGTTCAATTGTTATCTTATTAATAAAGCGTTGTTGGCCAGCATTATTCCAAAAATTTAGTTGCGATTCCAGAGAACGCTTAACGATTTCTAACCGAGAGGCTTTAATATCGTCTGTTTAGATGGATAAAATGTTTAGTGGACATGGCTTTCATCGCCCCTGCGCATTAGATGCATACATAATGTCATTAGACATTCGATTTGAATCCATTGATATTATGATAATTTCTAAAGGCTATTATCACATTGACAAATTAGTTTAAGATTAAAATTTCTCTTGAATTTTTAGAAAAGTTAAAGGCAAATCGGAACATGACGATTTTATGTATGTAAGACCCTTCACTAAAATCAAATTTCAAAAAGGACCATGTTTAACAAAATCACAATCAAAAGTAAGTATCCATTTCTTTTTCAAAATATGGCTCTTACGAATAAAGATAAAAGATTGAAGGCCCGATGGTCGTTTGTATTAGCCACTCAATTGCTCTATAATTTTCAATTAACTATTATCAAGTATAACTATAGCTACCAAAATCAGTTCTATCTATGTGCAAATTATTTTTATTTAATTCAAAACTTGTCAAAAACCGATAAAAACCGTGTGAAGCCCCTTAAAAGCAGCTTTTCGACATAACTCAAATATTTTGGTTGAATGTTTACATGCTGATTTTTAAACACAATCAAATTTTAGTTACCAATAAATAGGTACCAAGGTATTTAAGTTTTAGAATAGAACCTACAGCTTACTTGTTTGATTGCCATAACACGTACCAAAATATGTAGTTCCGTTTAGTTTACTGTCCTAACCGAGTTCCCGTTATTCTCCATAAGCACAAATTATCAAAACATGAAATATTACAGATTGGTACTTCATTCCAGTATTATCATTAAACCACTTCCACAATTGAACAAGAAAATATGATAAAATGTAACTAGAAATTTACATACTAACATGACATTATCTGACTGACACAGTCATTACTTCAAAATCAAACAGCTTTAGGACATGTCCAAAAAGGATAAACATGCATTGAAAACATTAAAAGATAAAGAATTCACAACTCATTTTTTTTTAAACGAATGCGAATATAATGAACTTGGCGTTGCTAGACTTAGTAATAGAATATTTTCAAAGATAGGTGTTTGTACAGAACACAATACATTAACAGAAAAAAATACTGTGCATAATTAATTGGTTTCGCGTTACCTAGATATGTTTCAAACCACATTAAAGTCAGAAACAGTCAAAAATAACGACTATTCGCTTATAAATCACTTGAATATAAACTCAGATCATAACACAGGGTGTCACTTCCCCGTAGTTGACTCTATACCAGACGAATTAAAATCTCCAAGTAACGGTACCCACTAACAATTTTGCGTATTTATTTTCAAACAGGAATATCATAATGTATCTTCATTCTTGAAACTGGGATAACTAATTATGTACTTCAACAATAACATCTGTAAATTCGTAACCATTAAACCGAACGGACCGTTTCATTTTTAATAGAGGAACTCGTATGCTATATTTACAACCTTTGGTATCAAGTGAAAACTCAAAAAGAAAACACATTTTGCTCATAGTAAACGGAAAACTTTAAAAGCAATTTTATTTTATTTTAGTAACCAATATATTTTCACATGGGTCACACGTGCCAATGCCTATAAAATCAACACCAAGTGCCAAATAACAGACTTCGTAACAGACATCACATCGCTAACCTCTTCGCCCGGTCTGAACCCCTTAAGTTGCAGTTACGAATGACACTGTGCTCTCCAGCATCCAGTTCTCAAACGCCCTCTGAACAACCAAGGCTCCGCGTGCAGCTACCAACCTTAAGTTCCAGTTACGATTGAGTCTGTGCCCTCCAGCAACCAGCCCTCAAACGCCCTCTGAAGAACTCAGGTTCCGGTAGCGACCGCCAAATCATTTTTTAAAATAACTCACCTACCTTTATCAAATGTTAACGTTACTATTACTTTGAGAGGGTTGTAGCCTTAACGCGTTATCTTTTATACCAACGACATAATAAAAAGGATATGCGCGAAGAAATTTGTTTTGTCCTATTACTGGTAAAATTCTTAATGTATTGTATGAACTGAGCAACAAATTTTAATATCCTTCTCAAATCATAACATGCTAACCTAGTTATTGTCATTTGTGTTTCATGGAAAATATAGTCATTCGTTAAGTAGGTACCTCATTTTAATGCCAATTAGAATCAAAAATTAGTCAACTTATTTTTCATTATTAATTGAATGTAACTATCAACATTGAATAAACTTTTTAGAGATACAAACATCCAACAAAATATCACTGAAACATGAAGTTACTTTTATTGGAAACTGAAAATTGAAATCCTAATATAGGCACATTTTTTTTGGATTACTATTTCAAACTTTAAAAACTTCTGGCTATGGCATGGAAAGCTCTAACTTTATTGTTCAATTATAATCGCACAACTTCTAACCCTTGACACCTACGCAGCTACGTTTTTGAAATCAAGCCGCTGGTACAGTTTGTAAGCCCAGTCATTTAGTTAACTCTAAATAAAAACACGCGTTCACCTAAAACTATCGCACTTTCGTTCGATTTTATCTTAATTCAATCAGATCAATAAACAGTCCTCTCAGGACTCAGGTTAAAACATCCGGATGCCAGCAGGCGCTCCAGCCAGCCGCGTCACATCAAATTTAAGAACTCGCCTGACTTTGTAAGCTCGTTTTTAATTACTCATAATCGTAAACCAAATCTTAACTACCAATAGCTAACGTTAACGTTGCGGTACTAAGATAGCACACACACTAAACAGACATAGGTAAATCAATCTAAACGAAATGGTAAGTACTAATCAAAATTATTTCTCACTGTAATAGCTTCACCCGATAATTGTTGGTATACAGGTACTATAATGAACGCTGCGTAAGAATACTCTATTTCAAATTGCATTATCCACAAGTAAACCACGTTAAATGCACACGGCACTGAGCTAAGACGGCTAAACCAACTCTTCAGTACGTCTACGTATCGAAACTTCTGTACTAACATTTTAAACATCAGTTCACATACTCTCCTACGTAAATCCCGTGTCGTTAGCCTTGTGAGGCACATTCAACCAATTGAACCAATACAGTAACAGATCATAATAGAATAGAAACAACTCACAGTATCATTTAGCAGTCTGGCAGAAGCTTACAGTAGCAATATGGCAACCAGTGGGATCTTGACGGTTTCTGTAATGAATGTATGGAACCAACCATCGTTTGAGCAACATTAGCTCCCATCTCAGCAACTCTATCTTCATAGGTCATGGTGCGGTACCTATAAATTTTTTTTTTTACGTTCTCTAGATACAGATTTTACAACAATATTAATTAGTAATTAGCATTACACAACATCAAATAAATTAACACAACAGAAATAAATCACAACAAATCACAATTCATAAAATTTTCACGTCAACTGTCATATGTCAAGTGGGTATTTTTCATCATAACGTTTCCGTATTTTTCACCAGCATAATCATGGGATTTCTTCATTATCTTCAGCATAAAAACTTTTGACTTGACTTTAGGAATACCAGCTTTCTTTCCGCTTTCAGACCATCGTTAGGTATTTGCCAAATCTTGGCTACTAGGAGGAATTCCGTAGCGAATTCCAGTTGTTCGGCCCAGCTTCTGATGTCGGATCGTGGGCGTATCATACCAGAACCGTTGTCAGGACCCGTTGTAGTTGTTTATGAGAGCTTTTCAATGAAATAACATGTCCATACCACAGAATTTACTTCACAAAATCGATTACACATTAAAACACGTTATAGATTACATCCCGCCTATTATTTCGAGCAAACTGCCGGATTAGACCGAAGAACCTCCAACAACGCCAGCACTCCTCAACCATTTTTGCCTGCAGCTCGATCGGCAGCCTCCAATCATCTGTTCATCATCTGTTTTTCGATTCTGTTCTTTTAGACAATAGCGTCCTCTCTGGCGTTTTGGCAGAACTCAGTCGAATACCAGCCAGGTTGTACAAAGTTGTAAACCCTTGTTTGCTCTATTTGTCAAATATAGCGTCATAAAACGTGTCTCAAACCACATTTTAGTCATTCTCCGACATATAGATTATTGGTAGTCCGAAAATGTTTCTCATACAATTTTACATTATAACGATCATTATTTATAACAATTTTATGTTAATAACTATCGTAACTTCGAATGACATACGACGAGCGTAGCGATGTTAGGTTGAGTAGTGTAATATTGGTGCACCTGGATCAAAGAAGATCCAGGTGCCACCAATATTACACATTAGAATACTAATTTGAATCGATCGATCATTCAAATACTCATTTTGCATCCATTCAAGATGTCACGTATTCAAGTAGTGAGGTATTATAATGCTAGTAGGTACATCTAGCTACCACCAATATTACACATTATAATAGGTACTAATTCGAATCGATCGATCATTAAAAATTTTTCGTTCACTTAAGAAGTCTCATATTCAAGAAGTGAGGTAGCAGAATACTTGTAGATTGTAGGTAAATGTAACTGCAATAAATATTACACGTTCGAATACTTTTCAAAGCAATCCAAGAAATCATCATTCAAATATTAATTTCGTCTCCATTCAAGAAGTCATGTATTCAATGGAACTAGCGAGATAGGAGAATGCTTGTACTAGGTACATCTAGTTGACTCGTTTTACCTACCTATTCAAATATGTGCTAATTTTACATCAATTAAGGAAGTCATGTATTTAAGAGGGGGATATTTAGAATATTAGTAGGTAATTAACACGTATAACTATAATCGAGTTTTTGTATACATTGAGGTATGTAATCTGAAATCTCTAAATAGAAATGTCTACCCGATATGAGTAATGATTTTGATTTCGTACTGATGAGTTAGGTACTGTTCTCTTAATAAGATATTATTTTATAGTTTTATGTACCTACTCTAGGTAATTAACATTGAGGTAAAAGTTGGATATAGTTAAATGAAATTACGTGTACTTTTATAATGTTTATTAACTTAAGAACTATGTTCATATTACACAATCACATTAAATTGTACCCTTATTCGATGGTGTACCCATGTGGCGTATCTGAGGACAAACCTTCGTCTATCTTGTCAATTACTCTACGCGTTAATTCGTAAACTTGGTCTAATAACGTATTTTTCACTACATATTGGGCACACAGCTCGGCATTACATTTACATATATGTTCAAAGTTCTCATTCAATTTGTTACTGTCGTAAATTTCTATTTTGATGACTTTTGTACCTCCATTCCGATGTGGTTTTTTGATAAACGAGTAAACGGGTGTTGCCTTCCTCTTGACCCCCAAGGACAGACGTCTCACCCCTGACTCCCGTTCACTCTGACTTTGAGTTTGGGATGATGCCAAAGGAACGAAGTTGAATAGGTGTTCTGATGTATCCTGTAATTAATAATTAAGTTATTAGTTTAATGTTAACTACGAGTATTAACTTTTAATTAAATGAAAACTTGAAATAAGTTACATTAATAATAAAATATTTTATTGCACACAAAAAAAAAAAACATAAGTTACAGAGAAATCCGATGAAATTAACGAAGTAGGTGACTACAGGTGGACTTAGCGCTAAGCAGACACATACATTAAAAATTGTATTTACTTAATTATTATTTTATATCAATTACGTATGAGTAATGTAACCATTATAATTTGAAATTATTTTATAATAATAATACAAACACTCACTCTAAAAAAAATACTTACCGACATATTTTCCGTAGAACTAATCGCGTTGAATATATAAGAGTAAATAATATTTTCACTTATTTTCGGGGGTTTATATCTGAAATTATTGTGTTATTAGAGTTCAAAATCAAACGTTTAAAAAAAATGACATCACATTGTATTGAGATACGATTGGATTTACGATGTTAGCAATAATGCACTAAAGCAAATAAAATATACTAGCTCCGATCGCGACATTGTCTGTTTTTCTAAGATTAAAACCATAAAATGAATTTAATGAATAAAAAAAATATATGGTAAGTACCTTCACGTATTTGTTTTATATTATACACGGTGATCTGATTTTGCTGCGTTGTGGGATTTGCAATCGATGATTGTTTCCACCGACTAAGTGCTGAGTTGCGTTTTTCAATCACGTTGACAAATTTCATATAGGTATTGCGTTAGCTCCACGTGAATTTTCACTACTTAAGCTCCTCAGATCGATCCTCTTGATTCATTCCGCTACACAGGAAGCAAGGAAAACCCACTGTTCTCTCTACTGAAGCTACAAGGACATCATCATCATACAATGTAAGTGTGAATAAATGTATATTGTAATGTTGCTTATATAATTTTGACGACTTATCTGACCTACTGGTTAGTGACTAGCTACTAAGCCAGGGGCTTCTGGGTCGAATCTCAGTAAGGGTTTGTGTGATGAACACATATATTTGTTCCCGAGTCATGGTTGTTTTCTATGTGTTATTATGCGAGTACTCGCAACGCAAACTTACTGTAGGACTTAGTAAGAATATCCTATATTATTTATTTATTTATATTCGCAAAGTAACAAACTCGTAAAAATAATTAATCATTATTCAAATAAAACAACGTTAGAGTAATGGAGAATTATAATTATAAATGAATTATTTTAATAGCACATTATTTATTTTATTTCCAGGTCAAAACCCTCGTCCCACGCTGAAGATTTATATCTCTCATCCTCCACGGAGGAAGATTCGTCGGCACCGCCGCCGCCACCGCCGAAGGTTGACGTGATCGACAAAAAGAAAAAATCCAAGCCGCCGACATCGACGAGCTCGAGCAAGAGGTAGGTGTATACATAAATATTAGATAGTTGTGTGTTCTCAAAACCATAAAATAGCCTTTACGTAGTATTCTAACGCAGATTATAAATTAATAATATTTTAATAGTAACTTATTTTTATTTCCAGGTCAAAACGTTCGTCCCATACCGATTCGTATCTCTCATCCTCCACTGAGGAAGATTTGCCAGCACCGCCACCGCTACCACCGAAGGCTGACGCGGTCGAAAAAAGAAAAAATCCAAGCCATCGACATCGTCAGCAAGCTCGAGCAAGAGGGTCAGAATAGCTCCTGTGAAGCCGCGGCACGGCACTGCAGCGGAACTATTCGGTGCCGATAGCGATGACGAGGGATTAGAAGCGAACCAACCTGCAGGGGAGGGTAAATTATTATCGTACATTTCACGACGACTTGCGAACGGTTTTGCTCGTCAGACAAATCCTGATAAAAAGGGCACCCACTTTGTTGAGGTCAAAGTGTATAAATGCGATGATATTGAAAAGGTGACACCAGTAAATCGATGGCGTCATGCTGTAGTAAATATTAAAAACCGAACCGATGATAATACTGAAGCTTGGAGACACTTGGCTAATTTTATTCACGCAACGCGAAAGGAATACCGAACATGTGCGCCGTCATTTGTTAGCAATTATTATTGATCAATTTAAGCCATCGTATATATCTCTTATTACCACACTTATTAGTGCATCTGTAATAAAATACGAGGATTATAAATAAATGACTAATAAATAACGAGCTGATATTTGTGGTATTCCTTTTACGTTCTGTGAATAATTTTAACTAAATGTTCAAACGTGTTAGAGTGAATTTATTTCTTTTTCGTACATAGAATTATTCCTTTTTGTAAAATATGGGACCAATTGCATAGATTGAACTATGCGTGGATCCAACTATCCTGAACACAACGTAAAAGTAATAGCACAGATGTGAGCCCTCATTTATTTGTTGACATCTATTAATAATGTTTTTTACCCATATTCATTTTGAATTACATTACCTATGTTATGAAATGGAATATAAGTATTATATAATACATACTTTAATTAATTATAAATGTATATCTATTGTAGTACTAATTTGGAATAAAATGATATCTATAAAGTGTGTTATTTTGTTTACAGTGGGATCACGTAACCGTCCGTTATCCAGAACTATTTTAATGAAATGTGACAAATGTCAAATTAAATTGCCTAAGAATGAATACAATGCCCATTTGAGAACTAATTTACATAAATCGAATTGCATATTGAAAACTGATTTGAATAATATTGAAATTATAGCAACAGCCTTTAAAAACAGAATAGTCACCTATCGTCTGAATGCAACACAAAATGAATACGTAACTCCTGAGACGTTTTTGTGTGATATCAAAAGTAACATTATGAAAGTTGTAGAAATGTCATTACGGGAACATAAAAGTATCAAAATAAACTATGAGCTTTTCGTTTACTTTACATTACCTCATTCAGGCAAACAACAGTTAAAGTCATTCAATACAAAATATGATGTTATTTATGAAAACACAAATATCAATGAACTGTTTGAAAATACGATTGAACATTTAAAAAATAAAGTTATAGAATTTGAGCACCGTGAATCAGGCTGGTCTTTTGTCGCAATAAGTCATTTAGAAGTTAACGTAAACAAGTATTGTCCGATGCGAGGAGGTACTTACATACCTTTACCCCCAAGTGTCAAAAATACTAAAAGCTGCATTAATATTCAAAACAACGATAATTGTTGCTTTTTATGGAGTATACTGGCTGGTCTATATCCTGCAAAGAATAATGTGTGTCGAACTAAATCATACCCGCACTATTCAGATGTTTTAAATATCGATGGAATGTCATTCCCATTATCAGTCAGCGATATACAGTTATTTGAAAAAAATAACCCTGATATAAGCATTTGTATATATGGATTGGATAATAAGTATGCAGTAACAGGTCCTCTATATAGATCCAAATCAAAGAAAAATAATCATTTTAATCTATTATATATTGAAGTCGTTGGTAAAGGACATTACTGTTTAATTAAAGACCTGGTACGATTAGTTAGAAGACAAGTAACTTTACATAGAGGCCACATGCATTTCTGTGACTCATGTTTGCAATTTTTAAAAGCGATAATAAATTTAAAACACACCATTGTTCCGAAATTGTAACAGTTTTACCTAATGAAAATACTGTCATTCAATTTAAGAACTTCGAACGTAAACAAAAAATCAATTTTATTATATACGCTGATTTTGAAAGTATGTTAATTAATTGTAATTCAGACAGTAGTAAAAATACGCAAAACCTAAAAAAGCATGTCCCGACATGTTTCGGTTATTACATATGCTGCTCGCACGATGCAAGTTTGAATAAATATGTTTCTTACAGAGGTGAAGATTGTGTAAAAGTTTTTGTTGAATGGTTAATAAACGATATTCATGAAATTCACAACATACTAATTAAAAATAATCCTATGAATCCATTAACATATAAAGAAAAGTGTAATTATGAGAATGCTACACACTGTCATATTTGTAAGCAGTTTTTATTTGGTGACAAAGTCCGTGATCACGATCACATTACATCAGAGTACAGAGGTGCAGCTCATTCACTTTGCAATTTGAAATACAGAATCTGTTCCTTTATACCAGTTGTCTTACATAATTTGACGGGGTATGATAGTCATTTATTTATAGAAGAACTTGCAAAGTACCCCGGGTCTATCAAAATAATGCCACAGTCCAAGGAAAAATATTCAAGCATAACAAAAACTATATATTCTACTAACAAATCGAGCGCCAAACCAATTGAAATAAAGTTTATCGATTCTTTTCAATTTCTTAGTTCCAGTTTATTTGAGTTAACCAAAAGTTTGAATAAAGAGGATTTTGTTAACTTGTCTAAAGAATTTACTGATACCCACCACTTTCAGTTATTAACACGTAAAGGTGTTTATCCCTATGATTACATTGATTCCTGGTTGAAATATGAAGACAATAAACTACCGACAAAAGAAATGTTTTATAATACTCTAAAATCTAAACACATCTCAGATATTGATTATAATCATGCCGAAACTGTGTGGTCAGCTTTTAATATAATGACTTTAGGGGAATATACTGATTTATACTTAAAATGTGACGTCTTGTTGTTAAGCGATGTGTTTGAACATTTTAGAAATACAAGTTTGAAGCATTATAATCTAGACCCAGCCTATTATGTATCTGCACCTAATTTAAGTTGGGATGCTATGCTTTTGTTTACAGACGTAAAATTACAGTTAATACACGACTTAGAAGTATATCAGATGATAGAAAGAGGGATACGTGGTGGATTAGCCCAGTGTTCTCTTCGGAATTCAAAAGCAAACAATAAATACACCCCTGATTTTGATACTTCTAGACCCACCTCATATTTGATGTATCTGGATTGTAACAATCTCTATGGTTATGCTATGAGACAAAAATTACCTGTATCAGACTTTGAGTTTTTAACTTTAGATCGGGTTAGAAATTTTGACATACTGACTATACCAGAAAACGGTGAACATGGATACATTTTAGAAGTTGACATGAGTTATCCTGATCATTTACACGATCTGCATGCCGATTTGCCTTTTGCACCTGAAAGGTTTGTTCCCCCAGGTGGGAAGTCAGAAAAGTTAATTGCAAATTTATATGACAAATACAACTATATCATTCATTTCGTACATTTGAAGGAATGTTTAAAGAACAGGTTAGTGTTACAGAAAATACATCGCATTCTACGTTTTAGACAGTCTAACTTCTTACAAAAATATATTGATCTAAATACTCGATTACGACAAGAAGCTTCTACTTCATTTGAAAAGACTTTTTTAAACTATTAAATAATGCTATATTTGGAAAAACAATTGAAAATAAGCGAAAACATTTACATGTTCAATTAGCAATAAAATGGAAAGACAATGACAATAAAACAAACAAACACTTAGGTGCAGAAAAAATATTATTAAAACCTAATGTAAAGAATGTATCCATATTTAATGAAAACTTTGTGGCTGTTCAATTAAGTCCTGAAAAAATTTGTTTAGACCGCCCGATTTATATTGGATTTACAGTTTTAGAATTGGCAAAAACACATTTATATCAATTTCATTATAATTTCATTAAAAAAACGTACAAAGAAAACGTGAAACTCTGTTATACTGATACTGATAGCCTTCTTTATAACATTATTACTGATGACTTTTACAATGATCTAAATAAAAACATATCAAAATATGATACTAGTAATTATGACCACAATAACCCTTATGGTATACCTAAACTAAATGCTAAAGTACCTGGTTTATTTAAAGATGAATTTGGTGGTACGGTAATTACTGAATTTATTGGATTAAGAGCAAAACTGTACTGTTTAAAAAATGTAAAGAAGACAATAACGAAAGCAAAAGGTGTCACAAAACCTATAACGAATAAATTAAGAATTAAACATTTTGACAAAGTTTTGCAAACAAAAAAAGTGTATACCCATAATATGAATATGATTCGATCAATCAAACATGTTTTATATTCACAGCAAGTTGATAAAGTAGTTTTAAACTGCAACGATGATAAAAGGCAGATATTGCCTGACAATATACAAACATTACCATGGGGGCACTGTAAGACTATATTTTAAATTATATAATAATGTGATACTAAAATTTGTTTTTGTTTGTTTTTTTTGTACCTATCTGTAATAATCTCCAGAAATTTAATAAATTTATTTACTCTGTTAATCAATTGTTTTATTTATGTTAAGACATATCCTATAAAAAGCGTTGAGATATCATATTTTTCATAATAACAATGAAATTCATTAAGCATACCCAAACTCTGGAAGTAAATAATATAATCGTTGAAAATGACGTGCATAAAAATACAAGACATAGTACATTATTACCTAATACAATCCGCTGTATAATATGTGGACCTTCAAACTGTGGTAAAACTAATGTAATATTAAATTTATTATTACATGAAAATGGTCTAAAGTTTAAAAATATCTATTTGTATTCAAAGACCGCTTTTCAGCCAAAATATCGCTACCTCCAACTAATTATGGAGAAAATTCCAGATGCTAACTTTTTAATATTTAATGACAATAAAGACGTTATCCATCCAAATGATGCTATGACCAATTCAATCATGATTTTCGATGATGTTGTATGTGAAAATCAAGTGAACATTAGGAATTACTTTGCTATGGGAAGACATCGACAAATTGATTGTTTTTATTTATCGCAAACTTACTCCAAAATTCCGAAGCAACTGTTAAGAGACAATGTGAATCTCTTAATTGTTTTTAAACAAGATGATACTAACTTAAAACATATATACAATGAACATGTAAACACCGATATGGATTGGATAAAATTTAAAGAACTTTGTTCAATTATATGGGATGATTGTTTTAGCTTTTTATTAATTAATAAAGATTGTACACTAGATAAAGGACGATATAGACAGGGGTTTGATACATTTATTTACTTTTAAATTTCCCATTATTTAATGTTTTAAATGTTGACGAAGGCTCACTTGAAACTGAGTGCTCGTATTAAAAGGTTGGTGTCAAGACTGCTGAAATGGATACACATTTAAAAGATCAACTTATCAAAGCAGTAGATAACATAAAAAACAAAATAAAGAAGATAAATAATGAAGAACATGAAAATAATATTAATTTAAAAAAGTTTTTAAACCTATTACTGAACCATTAGAAAACCTCGTTATGCAAAGTTCTTTTGTTAAACCAGCTATTAACATGACTACAAGTACAGATACGAGTGACAAATCTCAGAATTTAAATGATTCTATAGGATACAAAAATTTCAAAGAGATAATTGCTCCTGATCAGCATTCAGAATATTATGAATACTCTAATGTTAGTAATAAAACTTCTCAAGAACAAAATAATGATACACTTCTATCTCTAAAAAAGAAGACATGATTGATTTATATGAGGACATCAATATACCATTCGGGATTCGTAGCACGAATAAAAAGTTGATGATGGGTAATTCTGATGTATACTTGTCTTTGGTAAATAAGACTTCCGATACTGAAAAACAATATGTTATTACTATAGACAACAAAAAATTTGAATTAACCGCAGGGTTGAAAGAACTATTGATGCGAAACAAACCCAATCTCAGTCTTGTTACTGAAAAAGATAAAACTGAATACAAAGAAATGTTAACCCGTACAAACGCACATAAACGAGATTTTGATCCAAACGGAAAATTAAAAGGAGACAAAGGTATAAAATATTGCAGTATTATCAAACCTCTCTTTTCACAATTACTTGACACTAACATTAAAACAGGTGGTAACTTACCTGCATTAAAACATTATAAAAGTAACACAGATTATATTTATTGGGATGATCCAAATGAATTAATTGAAAGGCTTAAACTTTTGATTGCATCCAAAGACGCTGGAAACACCAACCATGATAATGAAATTATATCAATTATTGAAGAATTAAAGGAAGCCGGTATTGTAAAGCAATAAAATAAATTGAAATATTATGTTAATGCTCAGTGAATAAATAAACGTGTCTTAGACATGACAAATAACAATGATATTTATAATTGTAAAGCAGAATTTAATAAAGTATTAAGTATAAAGGAGGAAAATATATTATCTAATACAATAAATACAGAAATAATAAACAAAATCGATGCCTGTATGAAAAAGGTGATGAATATAGATAAAAACATTTCGGTTTTAATGAATCGAGTAACAAAAGTTGAAAAGAATATTTCTAACAAAGAATTTGAATATAATATTAATAAACATTATGAGCAAAGCGGACGTCGTAAATGAAATTCATAAAAATGCAAGGGTGAATTTTCCTCGAAGAAGCGTCATTTTAAGAGATATTGATGACCTCTGGCAAGCAGATTTAATAGATATGCAGACTTTTTCAAAACTGAATGCTGGTTATAAGTACATATTAGTGATTATTGACTGTTTCTCAAAATACGCTTGGGCATTTCCACTCAAACGTAAGACTAAAGAAACCGTATCCAAAATGTTTGAAACATTATTATCAAGAGGACGTAAACCAATCAATTTACAAACAGACAGGGGTAATGAATTTTATAATAGTAATTTCAGAAAAGTTGTTCAAAAATATAATATTAATCATTACTCTACATTTTCCACCAAAAAGGCATCAATAGTTGAAAGACTTATAAGAACTCTTAAAGCTAAGCTGTATAAGGAGTTTAGTCTGAAGGGTAATTATAAATGGGTCGATGGAACTCTTGACCAGAAAGTTTCAGAATATAATCATACTTTTCATAGGACGGTGGGAAGAGCGCCGATCACGATCAATCGTAGTAATAAAGGAGTTGTATTACAAAGATACATTAAGAATTTACTAACAAAGAAAAACCCGGTTTGCAAAAGGTTTCGTATTGGAGATTTTGTAAGAGTTAGCAAGTATAAAGGATGTTTCGAGAAACGATTTACCCCTAATTGGTCAACAGAAATATTTAAGA
Organism: Leguminivora glycinivorella; assembly: GCF_023078275.1. Taxonomy (NCBI): domain Eukaryota; kingdom Metazoa; phylum Arthropoda; class Insecta; order Lepidoptera; family Tortricidae; genus Leguminivora; species Leguminivora glycinivorella. The sequence continues at coordinate 13,248,345 of NC_062991.1, forward strand.
TAACTAATGTTCGAAATACTAACCCCACTACATATTATCTAGAAGACGCCAAGCGTAGGCCTATTTTAGGAGCATTCTATGCGCAAGAAATTCAGAAAACTTTGCATCCTCAAGTTTATCTTGTTGAAAGAGTGTTAAAACGTAAAGGAAATAAAGTATATGTTAAGTGGCTCGGCCTTCCACCGAGTGAAAATAGTTGGATTGATAAGACAAATCGTTTGTAATCGGGTTTAAATTTACTTTCACTGTTTTGTACACTCATTTGTATTTCAAACTCTACACTATAGAGACCAGTACAGACATATCCAACATTTAAATCTATTTCATAAAAAATGAAACGCACGAGAAATAATTCTGAAAACGAAAATAAGAAGAAACTTAGCAATCAGAAATTTGGAGCTGGCTTAAAGAAAACTTTTAATAATCTTGTTTCACACACTAAAAGACATATCAGTAATCTAAAGCCAAAATGTAAGAACATGCTAATGGAATTAGCGTATGCTGCTGCTCAAGAATTAGCATCGGACTTGCCTATACAATTACCCAGAGTGATACCAGTACCTAAAACTGGCGGATTTCTACCATTGATTCCAATTTTAGCAGGATTATCGGCTACAGGAAGTTTAGCAGGAGGTGTTGCGGGAATAAGAAAAGCTATTAACCATTATAAATCAGCAAAACGACAACTAGCTAAATTAAAGAGACATAATATGAAAATGGAGGGTAAATGTATTGGAAAAGGAGTGCATCTTAAACCCTACAAGGGTGGACTAGGAATTTATGTTACAAATAAAAAAAACTAGATGGCAGGCTACCCAATAGAGCATTGAGTAATATCGATATAATAAAACATTCGAAAAGTATTCCTTACTTTCGTGGTGTATTCATGAGAGATGAATTACCACCAAAACCATTACCGATGGAATGTGGTGTGATTAATTTAGATTCATCTGAAAATAACGGTACTCACTGGGTAGCCTATGGAAAAAATAAAAATTATATTGAATATTTTGATAGTTACGGAAATTTAAAACCTCCAAAGGAATTCATAAAATATATGGGAGCTAATATACGCTATAATTACGATAATATACAAAAAAATCATTTATTTAACTGTGGGCATTTATGTTTAAAATTTCTGAATTCATTCTGGCAGAAATATTATTAAATAAGTAAACTTATGTGTTTAATAAGACCAAAAACATAATACAACAATATTATAATAAACGATATCTTCTACCGTATCACATTCAACCTCGAACAGTGTCTAGAATCGGGTGTTAAGCATACGTTTACATAATTTTACCTTACAAAATCAAGTGATACATTATGTATGTTTTCAATAAAAGCGGAATTACAAGAATACCATCGAATATTCAACTCCCAGTCTTCAAAGGAGCAAGTCGATTAAATTCTAGCAAGAGAATTACTAAGAGCAATAAGTTATTTCTTCGTTCTCTTGGGTTTAAAATAAAATAAAATACTTATAATAAGATGTTGCATATCACAGATATTCCACAACAAGATAATTCAATTGAAAGCTATACCATCCATTCATACAATCCCTACAATCATAGCTTTAAGGAAAATGACGAAATCAGGATACCTATAAATCAACAAGATGTGTATGTATTACCATCTGCAAGCTCCATTTACATTGAAGGGTATGCAAGTGTATGGCGAGTAGATGCTGGTGGGAAAAAAATAACAAAAGATGTAAATTTTACAAATAACCCCATATTATTTTTGTTCAAAGATATAAGTTACGAACTAAATGGGATTGAAATTGACCGGAATAAAAATTGCGGGATTACTACAACGATGAAATCTCTTATTTCAATGAATGAAGGAGAAAGTAAGAACGCTGCATTGTGGGGTTGGGATCTAAGCGGGAGTATTCTAAAGCAAGGTCATTTCTCCATTATAATACCTCTGAATAAAGTGCTTGGCTTCGCGGAAGATTATAATAAGATTTTAGTCAACTGTAGGCATGAACTTGTACTAAACAGAAGTAATTCAGTTTTAAATAGTGTTGTACTTGAAGAAAATGATCAAGTTCAAATTGATATCCATAAAATCCAATGGCGGGTACCACATGTTAGAGTTTCTGACCGTAATAGATTGCCACTACTAAAGTGCTTAGAGAAAGATCGATCTATACAACTAGCATTCCGGAATTGGGATTTGTATGAATATCCACTTTTACCTAAAACAACAAAACATGCATGGTCAGTAAAAACCGCTTCCCAGTTAGAAAAGCCTAGATATGTTATATTAGCATTACAGACTGATAGAAAACTAAACAAACTAAAAAATTCTACTATATTTGATCACTGCAATATAACTAACGTCAAATTATTTTTAAATTCACAGTACTTTCCATACGATCCTCTTAATTTAAAATTTAGCGAAGACAAATTTAGTATATTATACGAAATGTATGCTAACTTTCGTCAGTCGTATTATGGGGTCGGTGTCGATCCTCTGCTTAATCTGAACACATTAAAAAAAACTCCTTTATTTGTAATAGACTGCTCAAGGCAGAACGATTCATTAAAAACTGGCCCAGTTGACGTTCGAATAGAAATCGAGTCCTCAGAAGACATACCTGATAAAACGACAGCCTATTGTTTAATTATAAACGATCGGCTTGTCGAGTATAAACCTTTGAGTAATATAGTAAGGAAATTATCATGAATGTGATTTTGGATGTTCAAGGATTTAAAAATGAAAATAATCAATTTATACCAAAAGAAGTGGCGATTATTTCTCAAAAAAGTTTTCTTGTGTTTCTGATCAGCCCTCCCCATCCGTTCTATACCTTAACAAAGAAAGAACGTTCACAAGTCTCTTGGGTGGAAAAATACAAAGGAATATTATGGAATGAAGGCTATGTATCATATTTTAATTATAAGAATTTGATTGTTGATTACTGTAAAGATAAACACATTTATACAAAAGGTTATGAAAAAGTGCAGTGGGTGAAAGAAATAACAGACAGTGATAATGTTTATAATTTAGAACATTTTGACTGCCCAAATTTAAAGACTTTATGCGAAAAATATTCAAATAAATGTGATATTCAAAATTGTATATATCATGCTAATGTCTGCGCTTTTAAAAATGTATCATGCCTGAATAAGTGGTGTATAGAAAATAATGTTTTTTTTACAAAATAAAATATAATCATGAATACCTGTGTTATTATTTTAAAATTATGATGATCTATAAAACAAAATAATATAGGTAATAAGTAATTTTAGTACCATCATAAATATCAAACCTAAAGTCACTCGAACCAATTTGCAAATAAATAATCAATTAAAAATGGACAACAATGTGGAAGACATCGATGAAGTTCTTATTTATCAATGTCATATACCGACATGGACACCATATATTATACTGGTTTTCGAGTATTGGCATGAGTAATCAGAAAAGATAAATGGTTCGTATAGACTTGGTTACAAATTTGAATGTTTGAGTGTTACTTTTAGAATTGAATCTGATAAATCAGAACTTACTAACATCCTGCTACCTCGCTACTTGAAAAGGTGACTTCTTGAATGGACACAAAATGAGTAATTATTTGAATGATCGATCGATTAAAATTAGTATTCTAATGTGTAATATTGGTGGCACCTGGATCTTCTTTGATCCAGGTGCACCAATATTACACTACTCAAATAATTTTATATGAGCCAATATGGACCATTTCTATGTATATGTACATGCGAACGACCAGCGAGTCGTGTCTTCACGCACGCACACAACGACAACTGTATGCTCAGTGAGCTAACAAGTGCCGGCGGCGCGTCTCTCTAGTATTACATGCTCTGAGGTTAGATTCGTATTCAGGCCCCGTAGCCGAATGGCATTTGGCGGAAACGCCGCGAAAGGTAGTCTAGCTCGGTCGCGCCGATACGCACGAACGATAGAGATCTACGAGCGTTTCGTTTCGTGAGAGTTTCGTGAGCGTTTGTACCATTCGGCTACACACCCAGACGTCTTTGTTTGTGTAACCGTGTATTTGTAACTGAACGCGACTATACCCACACTAAACCAATTAATATTACATATATACAGTATAATCTGTTTGTCCTGCAGCTAGCTAAATCCTACACAGTCTGAGACCTGGATTAGGAACTAATTTCAGTTGCAAACTAGATGACAGGTGCTTTGGCACCTAGGTACTTAGACTGGCGATTATTCTGTTTTAGAACTGTTAGGTTATCTCGAGTATGTTAATGTGAACTAACCTCTACAATTTATTTAGTTGGTAGAATTGTGTGTAATTGTTAGTAATTCAGGATTTATTGTATTAATTTTTAATGAGTTGAATAAATTTACATCTATAATTTGAAATATATCTCATATACTTACGAAAGAAAAAGGGACTGTCAAGAACTGGGGATCGAACCCGGGTTTCCATGTTTTCACGACGCTAACATCTTACCACTAGATCACCTGGCAAATCGAATTGAGTGACGTCACGGTCAACTCGGTTACTTTATATATTTCTACCTGACTTATTAAATGGAATTGGATTTAAAAATAACTTTTGTCCATGTTTTTTTTTATAATTAACTGTTGCTTTATTTCGTGCATGGTGTAAAATATTTTATTTTAATTACAGTCAAGTTCCCTACAGGAGCCTCCATCTACAAGTGTGTGTGTCAAGAACTTTTGGGCTGTAAATACACTAAACTCAAAATACACTATTAGTCAATATGCTACAATTTCAAAACGACCTTTGTTCATAACACACGAGACCCTAATTACTATATTCCCAAAAGGAACTTGTCCTCGAGATGCACCATTCTCATTGCGTACTATTTCCAAAATACTATAATCCCAAAATACCCTAAATTATCTCCACTCGGAAGTGCCAAAATACTCTACTGTCATAAGGCATTATTCCCAAAATACTCTAATCCCAATACACCCTAGTCCCTAATTTGTTTTTAATGCGACAGGCGTATTTCAATAGTAAAGCGCCCGACACCGTCCGATCTCTTTATTTTCTTATATGACAAGGGAATATTGGAAAGAAAGAAAGAAAGAAAAAGACATTTATTCAGTACAGCACACATACACAGGACAAAACGGTGAAAAAAAAAAAACAGATAATAAAAACAAATACACAAAAACACCTACACATTTTTTTATTTGCTCACATTATTTTATGTACTTATATTGAAACCTAATAATTGAGTAGGTACGCAAACTCATAACTTGGACTAACAAAAACTTTTATTTTTACGATTTCATATTAGGTAACAAACGAAGAAATTTTCCAAGCTTCCAAAAACACTAAAGTTGGGAGAATATTTTCTATACATTTTGTAGGATTTATTTTATTACTTAATTATGTATCGTTCTTGTTGCGAAGGAAGATAGGTAAGTTTAGTTATGAGTTTTGAATGATTCACGGTTATTTTCATTAGACTTATATTGACATCGAGTGTGAATGCGACCAGTGGTAACGCTGAAAGTGAACGCATCCGACGCGCGCGAAGGAGGGTAGATCGCGCGCTCTCTACGCAACTTTGACATCCACCCGCCTTCTTCAGTTTTCCGTGATCATGATGTGTGCAACTGCGTCGAAATATAGCGAGCTCGACAAAATGATTAAAGTTGACTCTAAAAAATGGAAGTTTACTAAAAAGTTTACTACTATATTTTGCGTATTTCTATTTTTATAAGAAATGACATGCTTCTTTATTTTAATATCATGATATCACGTCAATACACATTTTGAAAAAAAAAAATGTGTATGCATCATCAGTGTAGTTATGATAGTATTTAATAGATGGCGCTAAAAAATGGAGGTACGTATGAAGATTGTAAATTCTATATTTTAATCCTTGCTACTACCTACATTTTATCCACATATAAATAAATAAATATTATAGGACATTCTTACACAGATTGACTGAGGCCCACGGTAAGCTCAAGAAGGCTTGTGTTGTGGGTACCCAGACAACGATATATATAATATATAAATACTTATATACATAGAAAATATCCATGATTCAGAAACAAATATCTGTGCTCATCACACAAATAAATGCTCTTACCGGGATTCAAACCCGGGACCGTGGCTTAGCAGGCAGGGTCACTACCGACTACAACACATACATACATACATACACATACATATACAAATGTACAACATTGCGGTAGGTATTCGCTCCGCTAGTTTATTTATTATTGAACATAATGAAAAAGATATCCATGCTGGTATTGCTTCGTAGAAAAATCTAGAAATAACGCCGAAGATATTTCCCTAGGGCGCCGGCGGGTAAATTAAGATCGGTAATAACACTAGTTTCGTACCGGTATACCGGTATCGGTATCTTAATGAGGTTTGCGGAAAATAATTGTTTGGCGGCTTTAAGTCATTAAAGGTTTTTGGTTTTGTTTGGTTTTAGTTTAATTAAGAATTTTAAGAGATTTGAGAGAATAGTATTTTGAAGTAAGATAAAGATTAAAAAAAAATTGTGATTTTGTTTGAAATATTTTTTCTGTACTATTATTAGACCTGTTTTATTGAAACTTGTCACTGTACACTATATTTTTGTGGTTTAGAATACATATATTATTATTTTATCATAATATTGCAAACCGAAACTGCCAAAAAAAATTTTCTTATGTAAATTCAAAGTTCAATCTTCTTCGCGCGTCAACTGATGAGTCTATCCAGACTTACAAAAACAATATTCACAACATTAATGCTTCAAAATAACGACGAATATTTGCAAAATTTACAATATTCGGCTTCTAAATAAACTCGCTCAACTGTCAAAACATCTTACCACCTTCATAAATAACTCTAACCTCTGCCTCCCAAATCTGCATGCATTGTCAAAATCACAACAGTCAAATAAACGTGAGACGGCACTGTAAATAAATCACCTCCCCCCTCCTAAAGGGGAGGGGGTGTTGGTATTCGTTCTGCGGTGAAAACGCTTGGAAAACACTCGCGCGGACTTGAGCTGAATGCAGATTGAGCTGTGAGGGACATACCGGTGGATATTTTGATTGAAAACGCAGCTTATAAATTTACCATTTATTTGCTAAAGTTCAATGTACCAATTAGATGCGAAATTGCACGTGTAACTACAAACTTCTGCTCCATCAGAGGTACACTAGAATAGTGTGGTTCGAGGCTGAGGCGTTTGATTATTAATTTTCTATAAAATGTGATCTCATGAATAACCGCTTCATTCGAAGAGTTTTGCCTCCTAGTTCTACTGATTTTCTAGAGACTTACATACCACTGGAATCAACAGTTGTGTGATTTATTGAAGAAATTTCCGAGAATCAGTCTACTTTTCTATTCCAACCATATTTATATTTTAAACTAAATTTTTTGTCGTTAGGTAATAAGACCAACTCATTGGATATCCGTTAATTAGTCCCAAGTATCCCATCGTGCATCCTTTAAAAATCAACTCGTTATCATATTTGGCAATAATAAAACTCTGCAATACGTTTCGCTGGTTCGGTCACTTACTTAGAATGGGAAACGATCGGGCTGTCAAGAGAGCGTTGTTGGGTCGAACGGCTGGTGTCCGTCCGGCGGGTCGACCCAGGTATCGCTGGGAGGACAGTGTGGTGGCGGATCTGCGTCGGCTTCAAGTCAGTGACTGGCAAGAGGCTGCGCAGGACCGGACCGGACAGATGGCGATCTCTCGTTTCGGAGGCCAAGATTCACTTTGGATCACTGAGCCAAAATAGTTAGTAGTTAGTTAATATTACGTAACAAAACCAGCGTTTTTCCCCGTGCTATCGCCCCGTGTGTCCCACCGTGCATCCTCGAAGAGATGTGCGGGTAATACGAAAAATCAACTCGTGATCGCGCGGCATAGTTCCGTTCAATTATGCGGCCTTAGCCGGGAATATTGTTGCTCAATACACATACGGAATATTTCTATTGCCAGTAGACTCTGTGACTCAGGTAATAAAAGTGATTTTTTATCAATACAAATACGGTATTTTTCTATTTTCATGGGACTCTATGACTTAGGTAATAAAGGTAACAATTGTTTTTCAATATACGTACTGAATTTTTCTATTCCTGTTTATAGGACTATTCTGCTTAGGTAGGTGAGACGTGAACTAGGTTAGGTAAACAGATGGTGTTTGTGGTTTTAATATGTTATCGGTAGATTTCTTTTTGAAGTGGTAGCTTGGATACAAATTTTAAGATGATGTTATGAGTCAATATTTTGAATAAGTTATAAATAACATATAAAATAATACAATAAACACTTACTTTACAACTTACAATAAAACTTATAAATATAAAATTTAGGTAAAAATAATTCAGGTCTTGCTCGTTGGGTAAGGAGCCCAGAAGGCTGGCCGTGTTGCCCCGCTGGATAGCAATGCTGATCCGCTGAGCAAGGTATTGGCCAGCCTTCTTTTTACCAGAAGCATCTATAAGGCGCTTAGATAGCTTCTTGTAGAGGCAACGCGCACTAAGCCCCCACGGCCTCAGGGTTTTGACCCCAAACGCCGCAAATATGTAACTACTGCCGAGGGTGACATACTTGCGACGCTTGAGGTATATTTATATTTTGAATAAATGTCTTTCTTATTATGGACATTGAGAAGGTGTGCGCGGAGCCAAAGCCATGTACAGGCAGTTACGCCAGTTACCCAACTAGGTACCCCCAGTGGGTCTAATGTAAGCAATTTTATAAGCTATATTCAACTTAAAATAAGACGTCGCAGGAGGGTTTTTAATTTTGAAATAAAAAAGGTAATAATCATTAAAAATGATTTATTTTCGTGGTCTTAAAAAATAAATATGTTACATTGGCTTCTATAAACCGGTATTTTTCTTGTTAATTTCTTAAAAAATTGTATTCTTTTTGCCACTTTTTATTAAATATATTACATCATTTTCTTGCAGTGTAAAATAGTGGGATCACTTTAAAAATACCAGTTAAAAATATAACATAAATATTACCGATGATCATACATATTACCGGTATCAATTATTTATCAATACCGGTATAAAATTGGAGAGAAACCAGATATAACTGGTATATTACGAATCTCTGACCAATGGTCTTCAGATGTGTAGACTATTGATGTTATCAAATTATAAAAAAATAATATACGTCAAAACTAATTCGAAATGATTCGAATATATATCAATGTAAAAGGTAACGTTTCTTTAAATAAAAACATCACCTTATTCTGACAATACATATACAGGATGTAACATTAATGCCGGTGATCCATTTAAGAGCATAACCGGTATCGAATAGCGGTTACGAATACCACTTCCTTTTTTTAAAATAAACACCATGAAAATTAAAGGTACCATAGAAGGTAATGTATTTATAAGCCGTAGGATTTATCTGCGGCAATTATGTTACATAGTGTACATATATTCCATCCATATCACATACGTAGAAGTAATATTTGGCGTACGTGGATTGAAATTTAAATTAGTGTGGGAAGTTTTTAATTAGGCATTATTTGTTGAGATAAAATAATCGAAAAAACACTTTGAAGTACCAGATTAAAAACATTTAACCGATGATAGAACCGACACTATAAATATTACCGGTATCAATTAGTCTATTAAGGGTATTTATACCGGTATTAAAGCGGTAGGCCCGTGACCTCGCGGATCCAATCTCTGACGTAAGGTATTCGGCTGTAGACTCCAGGCTGGTCTGGTAACGCGCAACCTACTCCGAAGGAGACCAGACCTATCAGTTTACCGTTGTATATGACAGGCCCACCAGAATCACCCTGAGAAAACAAATAGATACATTTTATATGGTTAAAAAGAATATGATTCGAAAGAAAGCTCAGTCTTGAACGGTATCCTGATACTCCTGAAACTTTCATCTTCCTTCCTTCATCCAGCACGGGTAGCATGGTCGCGCGATAGACGATAAAATATCAGGCCGTCCCTATCGCACTATTAGTAAGTGCGATAGGGACGGCCAGATGTTTTATCATTTATCGCGCGACCATAATTGCCAGGATACTACCTTGGCATTTTGTCACGGTTCATGAGAGCTTGAGATCCGCTTTAGCAACGTAAAACAGAATTTGGTGTAGATAAGTACTAATAGTTTTACGAAAGCGACTTCCATTAACCTTAAAAGATTAAGGTTTTTTTTAATACTACGTCGGTGGCAAACAAGCATACGGTCCGCCTGATGGAAACAAGTCACGGTAAAGTATGGACGCCTGCAACTCATTTGAACTTTGTTAACTTTGTAAAATAAAATTAACGTGTCCTATTCCTATGTCCTATTCAAATGTAATTTAAATGATTTTACTATATCAGCATCTTTAATAAGATGTGATTCGATTAAGATGTTAATTTTAAACTTGAACCAATTATTACCGTGTAATTATTGATAACATTATAATATGTTACTTTTCTTCGAGGGCTACAAATATATGGGACATGCTCTTACTGTGCTACAAATAAAATTATGTCAGATATTTTTTAGAATAGAATATATTCTATTATATTTATTTTAGCAGCCTTTATTGCTGGTGACCGCACAATATTTAATTCAGTCACGATAACACGTAACCTAGTTAAGGTACCTGGATCAACACTAAATATCAATACCGGTATTAGAATCGGTATCAGTTACGGTATCATTTCCGGTATCAATACCGTTTTTCTTACCTGGCATGAGTCCTTGGTGCCGTTAAGGAATCCTGCGCAGAACATACGGTCTGTGATGTTGTGGTAGTTCACATTGGGTAATATTTTGCAGATCTCATCCGGTATTATTGGTACGTGGACACGACGTAAGTGATCTTGCATTGCGCTTTTCTACAAAAAAAAATAACTAAATTATTATCGATGCAAAATACATAAGAAATACAGGATGGAATTGAGTAAATACAGTATACAATTTGGGGGATTATAAATAAAATAATATCAGGTAAGAGTTTTAAATGATTCACGTTTAGTTTCATAAGACCAAACACATATTATGTAACTCTATGACAGAAGAACGTAGGTACCTCGGAACCATAGAGAAAAAGGTACGGTGGGCTAGGCTAGATGGCGATACATCTTTAGGGGACTCTCGGCTAGATGGCGCTAATAATGATATTTGACATTTTATAAGAATATGGGCCAAATTTTCAAAACTGAGGTTAAAAAGTTTTAAACCTGTATCAAGAGATGGCAGTCTATGCACTGTGACTACACATTTTTCTTTGGCAGTAACTCTCTAGAACCTCGATCCTCTTTGATTAGACTTATATTGACCGGGATATAGACCGTGATTACCTAACTTTTTGATTTTGATTGTGATTCCGCTTTTGCCGTTTCCCGTGATATGATGCATGCAACTGCGTTGAAATATCGCGACCTTAATAAAAGTCAAAAAGAGTCAATATAAGTGTAATATTAAATAAAATAAAAAAATAAAAAAAATATTTGGGGACACCTTACACAGATCAACTTAGCCCCAAACTAAGCTAAGCTTGCACTATGGGTGCTAAGCGACGATATACATACTTAAACAGATAAATACATACTTATATACATAGAAAACATCCATGACTCAGGAACAAATATCTATCTCATCACACAAATAAATGCCCTTACCGGGATTCGAACCCAGGACCGCGGCTCAGCAGGCAGGGTCACTACCGACTGAGCCAGACCGGTCGTCGAGGTAGGTATTAGGTAGGTACTTTGCCAACAACAGCGTTTCGTGTCTAGTTCTCCCTATCGCTGCGCCAGACTGCAATTCAATCATCATGGTTGTCACTTTGGACACAGTATAATAAAGAGTACTATCGTACAGTATGGCCACTCCCGCTCCCCGCTGAAAGTCCCGCCACCCCCTCTCGGTTATCTCACAGTTACCGCCTGTCAAAAACGAGCATAGTACGCGTTCACCTACACGAGCTTAGACTGTGTCACGAACGCGCCTCTTTCATATATTTGACCGCCAGTGTCCGAGGTGTGCTTTGGATAGGCCGGCTGATCTTCGTACCTAATTCTATCAGCACCCATTGTACCGAATATCCCACTTAACGACCTTGATCTTAAAATGTGACCTTAAAATAACCAGACTTAAACATAAGTAGACATATTTTCTCTTACAAATTTTATGCGTCCTTCGCCTGCTAGGAGGCATCTCCCTTTAACCTTGCTTTTACTTATCCCTACATGTAATCATGTATTAGAAGCATATTCACTACATCACAGACCATCGCACCTCAACTACTAGACGAAGCATTTAATACAACTCAAAATCACCTCACATACAGCTTGGAAAAAAGAGTTCAAAAGGTTTTTTCCCCATTCCGTTACCATTTTTTCATACATTTTGTGTGGCGGTAACGGAATGGAAGGTTCGAAAAAATGTATGGAAATCTTGGGACATTTTTTTTCTCCTATCAGGATCGAAAGAGCTCGCGATTCTGAGTATTAATCGCGTAAAAAATACCCATGTTACAAAAAAGTGGGGTGGACAACTTTGAAAAAAAAAACGGCCCAGGTACAGGAACATTTTTCAATAAGAGGATCAACAACACTACTAGCAAATCTTTGTTCTCAAACAAAAGTGGCTCAATAGTTCCCACATGCAATACGATTTAAATATTTTAAATAGACGGTGACGCCCCTAAATATTATTTTCTATTATTTTTTGCCAGTTGTTTGATCTTCCGTAGTAACTTGTATGTGCAAACTATAGTATCATTTTGGGATACATACATACATACATACAATCACGCCTGTATCCCATGAAGGGGTAGGCAGAGCACATGAAACTACTTAAGTTTCAGTGCCACTCTTGGCAAATAAGGGATTGAAAGAAAACGAAACTGTGACATTGCAGTGACAGGTTGCCAGCCTCTCGCCTACGCCACAATTTAACCCATATCCCACAGGATATTTACAGGATTTTTGGGATATTTATACATAATGATTTTTAGGGTTGAACCAAGACTGTAATGTATGTAATGATTAATGATGTAAGAAGCTGCTCAGTTGCGCTGCTCAAATGAGTTTTCATCCATCTTATTGCATTGTAATAAGGTGAAAAAATGGATACATCTCTTTGTAGTCGTCTATACATTAATATCAGGGTGGCTAGCCGAATGGCACAATCGCTCACGAAACGCTCACGAAACGAAGCGCTAGTAGATATCTATCTCTATCGCGCTTGCGTATTGGCGCGACAGAGCCAGCGGCGTATCGCTTTCGTTTGGCGTCGGAGAAATGCCATTCGGCTACGGGGCCAGGTGACCTCCCTTTGTTAAAACTTCATAATGCGGTGTCTATACTGTACCAAATCTGTGCCAAACCTAACATGTAATATTTTTACATCCCAATCAACTTGTAAAGGTTATGATAATATAGTAACTCGATTGATATGGGTCGACCTTCACAGTTTCGTTCGCAACAGAGGAATATTAATGCTTTCCAATTTTACGCACTTACATCTCATTTTAATTCTAAAGGATAACTCATAAAATATTTATTGTAAAAATCAAATCGTAGCTTGAAAGGCCTGAAAAGGTTTTGTGCCTAAATCACTTAAGTAAATTGAAATCATCATAAGGCCGTTTTCACATTATCCGATCCGATATCGGGTGTCGGACCGACATCCTACACCCGATAAACGCTTCCGATAGTGTCGGATGTCGGTCCGATAAAACGCATTGTTCCAAATCAATGAAGTATGATTTTGTATCAAAAAATATTTTTAAAAAGTTTTATATTTAATAATTATAAGAACTATATTTCAAATATTTTATTGTAAAATTAAAATAACGAGCATAAAAATACTCAAGTGTGTGCAGGTAAAATAAATAATTGTACATTTAACTATATCTACTAAAACATGAAAAAATTAGTATCCGCAATTCGGACCGATGAATTACAATATTTTTTTTTCAACAGAAATTCATCATTAACAGCTGTTTAATAGACGCCATTTTTGTCACGCACACTACTACAAACGTATACCTACATTATACACGCACACATACAAATATTATCGGCCGACAGCTGGCGGGAGGTCCGGCATGCCAAAAATGTCGGAAGCGTCCTGCCGATATCGGCACTTCGATGGTGCCTCGGACAAAAACTGTTGTAGGAAAGTGCCATCTGCATTAAATCCGCAATTTTTGCGTTTTATATTGTTTTTAGTAATAATGATCTATCAAATACATAAATAAAAACCTGGAAGCGCATAAATCTTACATTTTACATCCTTCCTACATCCGATATCGGATCGGATAATGTGAAAACGGCCTAACGGTCCAATGATCCAATATTGGATAACCAAGTGATGAATTTGGTAAAGTACCCAGACAATTTTTACTTATCAAAAAGTAGCGTGTTTGGCCTTGTATGCAGAGTAACGCCGTGGCTTGCGTGGACGACGGTCGCGCGATGGTCGCGCGACGGCGATGCGACGCATACGAAATCAAACCTTATCGATATGGAAGTATGAGACGCGACGGCGACGGTCGCGCGATCGTCGCCCACTCAAGACACGGCGTAAGCTGACTTAGACTTTTGAATGATGGGTGAATATTATTTTTGTTAAACCATGTGTTTAAGTATTGTTGTTATTCGTACTAGCAAATGCAACGCAATGTTACGCCGTGGCTTGCGTGGACGACGATCGCGCGATGGTCGCGCGACGGCGATGCGACGCATACGAAATCAAACCTTATCGATATGGAAGTATGAGACGCGACGGCGACGGTCGCGCGACCGTCGCCCACGCAAGACACGGCGTTAGACCAAAATATCTTGAGTATCGTCTCAACAGCTCCAGTAAATCCACTTCAGCCAACCTTCAAGGTCATGCTCTACTCATAATGAACTATTTAAGGTGTGCAATAAAGAGTATTGTATTGTATTGTATTGTATTGTATTGTTGTATTGTTGTATTGTATTGTATTGTATTGTATTGTATTGTATTGTATTGTATTGTATTGTATTGTATTGTATTGTATTGTATTGTATTGTATACTCCAGTTCTGTCCAACGGCTCGAAGCCGACCCTCACCTATCTCCGTGAAGAGTGTAAGTCCCTAATAGCAAGTACCTTAGGTATATGTCGTACTAGATTTGCCCGCGGCTTCGCTCGCGTTAGAAAGAGACAAAAAGTAGCCTATGTCACTCTCCATGCCTTCAACTATCTACATGTACATACATACATACAATCACGCCTGTTTCCCAGAGGGGTAGGCAGAGATCACGGATTTCCATTTACTACGATCCTGACAAACCACTTCACACACTTTCATAACGTTTCTCATACACGCTCGTCGGTTTCGAGTATTTCTGACCTGGCCTTTTTGCAATATTTCCCCGATTTGATCAAGAAAAGTTCGCCTAGGTCTTCCACTACCAACTGACCCTTCCACTCCTTTTTCATATACTTTCTTCGTTAATCTCCTCTCATCCATCCTCTCTACATGCCCAAACCACCTTAACATACCCATCTCAATCAACTATCTCCACTTAAAAAATCAGTTTGCCGTGAAGGACGGACAAACAAACAGACACACACACTTTCCCATTTACAATATTAGTATTGATGTATCCATCCTCTGACGGCTACCACGGTGCCAGAATAAGTTGAAGTCAAAGTCAGGTCAGGCTTAAGTGTAGACACTGGCTGTTCTAAGTCTCAACTATGGCAGCATCTTCTTGTAACCCACCATAAACTCCTGGGGTTCAATGTCCTAATACTAGGACAAAATACCTACGATGGGATTTGAATCTACGTTAAATAGAATTGAGTTGCTTTTGTTTTGATTCAATTTTCAATAAAAAAAATCAGCCTTGCTTTATAATACCATTGATTCAAATTTGATTGGCAAATTTTTTGTATGGTGGGTCGCTAGAGCTTATATGTAGTATGTCGCCATTCATTGACAGCAACCGCACCAGTGTGCGTAGCCGAATGCACAAACGCTCACGATCTCTATCTATCTATCTCTATCGCTCTTGCGTATTGGTGCGACAGAGCCAGACTACATTTCGGCAGCGCTTCGGCGGCTGGCCCAGAAACCACATCAGTCAGCCTTCCTATAGCAATGGGTCTCGACATTGGCGTAGTAGCAACAGGTTTCTCTAGCAGCACTAATTGGAAGTCCCAATCATGGGGATGAAGTTTATTGGACATGGTCCAGAGCAGACAGTCTGTGAATACCAACTTGCCTGATACTGAGGATCTGGATCTAGAAAAAGTTTCCACTGTATCAGCTATGTACACAGTAACCCACCTTGTATGTAGTATGTCCCCATCCACTGACAGCCACCATTGCACCAGGAACCACATCAGTCAGTCTTCCTATAGCAATGGGTCTCGACATTGGAGTAGTAGGGACTGGTTTTTCGAGAAGCACCAATTGGAAGTCCCAATCGTGAGGATGGAGTTTGTTGTTCATGGTCCAGAGAGGGTGAGTGAAGTGGGCACAGATGTTGTAGCGAACTGCTAAGCTTCTGAATGTGGAACCGACTAGGACGAAGGTTTCTTTTTCCCTGCAAATGTGTTTGAAATTATCGTCAGTCATGGTAAGGATAAAAACTAGAATGTTCTTAAAAACCTACGTTTTTAACCAACCCATAAGAAAAGGCAACACATTAGTAAAAAATCTCAAATATCTCAATTCATGCCATTTAGCTCTTTGAACACTTTAGTGCTTGTGACGCCAATTACCACTAAAAGTGTCAAAGCAACTTTTACGACTTTTGGCGGACGTTGATAATGATAAAGTAAAATTTTATATTCGCTCTTCAGCAGTCGACATTTTGATGTCTTCGCCATTTAAGTATTGGCATGGAGGAAAAGTATTCACAAGTTTAAATCTAAACTTATTTCATACATACATACATACATATAATCACGCTTGTATCCCATAAAGGGGTAGACAGAGCACACGAACTACTAAGTTTCAGTGCCACTCTTGGCAAAAAAGGGTTGAAAGAAATCCAAATTGTGACATTGCAGTGACAGGTTGCCAGCCTCTCGCCTACGCCACAATTTAACCCATATCCCACAGTCGACTTCTACGATAGCCACGGAAAGAAAGGGGGTATTGAAATTCTTAACCCGTCACCACACGGGGACTTATTTTATGTGCCCAAGAATTTCAATACGTACTTTTGTCCTTAATTATAATATTTGGCTCCCACTTCCTCTCCCCCCACCCCTATGGAACGCCATGTTCCATTACTTCATTTTCACTCCCATCTTTAAATTCTTCTTACCTGCAATGAGCAGCAGTACAGCATTTGGTATGGAGCATCTTTTATGTCTACGCTCTTTCCTACAACTTCCTCCCCCCAGTCAGTACTTCATAAATTCCACTCCCATCTTTAGATTCCACTCCCACCTTTAAATTCCACTCCCATCTTTAAATTCCACACCCGCCTTTAAATTCCACTTCCATCTTTAAATACCACTAGCGCCTTTAAACTCCACTCCCATCTTTAAATTCCACTCCCGTCTTCAAATTCCACTCCCATCTTTAAATCACACTCTCATTTCTTAATTTCACTCCCGCCTTTAAATTCCACTCCCATCGTTAAATTCCACTCGAGCCTTTAAATTCCACTCCCATCTTTAAATTCCACTCCCGTCTTCAAATTCCACTCCCATCTTTGAAGTCCACTTACCTGCAATGAGCAGCAGTGAGCACCCACTCAGGTGCGATCAGGGTACCACCGCAATATTCTCCGTACAGCACTTGGTATGGAGCGTCCTTTATGTCTATGCTCTTTCCTCCCACGATCCTGAATTTTGGCTGTAAGGGTAAGAATATTATTTAACCAGGCAAACCAGTGGCTATATTATGGACAATGTCGGGGCGACCGAGCTTCGCTCGGTTCTATTTTAATATATCACGTCTTTAGATAAAAAAAACTCTTATAAATACAAAAACAAAAAAAAAGACAAAAAACAAAAACTTAATTTCTGGCCGGGATTCGAAACCCTGATACCTACGATCTATCTGCGTACATTAGACCGACCTCGTACGACTGAGCTAAGCGGAATCGATGCGCGCGCGGCGAAATTAACGACCATATTTTTTGTTAGTAACGCGAAAGAAAAACTCATGAAAACTCGAAAATTCACGTTTTCCGGGATCTAAGGCTACGCTAGATCGATTTTTCACCCCCGAAAACACCCACATAACAAATTTCAGCGAAATCGTTAGAGCGGTTTCCGAGATCGTCGGTATATATAAATAAATATACAAGAATTGCTCGTTTAAAAGTATAAGATTCGCACATTCGCACATACGCACTTACATACTTGTTAGAACGAGACAGACATGGTGACGAATGATAGATAGATCTTAGCCCTGCCGTTTGGTCTTTATCAATTGTAATAATAGGCTTCTTTCCTCCTAGTCAAATCAGCTCTTTTTAAGAACTGTCAAAACGATTTTGAACGACTTGCTAATATGGAATTAGTATGAAATCAAATTGAGTGACGTCACGGTCAACTGATTTACTTTATATTTCTATCTGATTTATAAAATACTAGCTTTTGCCCGCGGCTTCGCTCGCGTTAAATTCGAAAATTGCGGAATGTTCCATACAAACTTCCACTCATCATCTTAGGGAAGTGGGGGGTTAGAAAGAGACAAAATGTAGCCTATGTCACTCTTCATTCCTTCAACTATCTCCACTTAAAAAATCACGTCAATACGTCGCTCCGTTTTGCCGTGAAAGACGGACAGTCAAGTGTAAAAATATGGGTGCGTACAACTTATCAAAAATATGTCCCATAGCACTTTATGACGGCGGAATAAGGTCTCGGTACATATTTTTGAGCGGATAAAATCGATACGTATTTTTGCACTTGACTGGACAAACAAACAGACACACACACTTTCCCATTTATAATATTAATATGGATACATTGGAGTTAAAAATAACTTCTGTCCCTGTTTTTCTTATAATTATCTGATGCTTTATTTCGTGCATGGTATACAATATTTTATTCTCAAGTCAAGTTGCCTATTGTCTTCTACATACTTTAGATTTTCCTTCTGCTATATAAGTATTGGACATGGAAAAGAAGAGTAGTATATAAGGATACATCTAGGCTCCGGACATTTTTGTTTCCTCCTAGTCGCGATTCTAGACAATATTTATTCCACGCAGCTGAAGTTTACCACATGCGATTTTCTTCACAGTCATTATTTCTACACGATCTTGACTCTACCTAGTCGCGATTTCACACAATATTGTTTCCGCATAACTGAAGTTTACCACATTCGCTATTCATCATAGTCATTACTTCTACACGATCTTGACTCTACCTAGTCGCGGTTTCACACAATATTTATTCCACGCAGCTGAAGTTTACCACATGCGTTATTTTTCACAGTTATTATTTCTACACAACCTTGACTCTACCTAGTCGCGATTCTACACAATATTGTTTCCACACAACTGAAGATTACCACATTCCTTATTCATCACAGTCATTACTTCTACACGATCTTGACTCTACCTAGTCGCGATTCTACGCAATATTATTTCCACACAACTGAAGATTACCACATTCGTTATTCATCACAGTCATTACTTCTACACGATCTTGACTCTACCTAGTCGCGATTTCACACAATATTTATTCCACGCAACTGAAGTTTACCACATTCGTTATTCTTCACACAATTATATTTCTATACAACTGTCGCAACCCTATTAATGTACAACATCGGTTACATCTCTGATAGAAAGGCACCCATATGTGAGTACAAAGATAATATAATTTCACTAGATATAGTTTACGGTGAAGGTTTATGGCCCCGAGTTTCCATGACGTTGATTTGTTGTTACGTACTCTTTCTCTTCGAATAATGCATAATGTTTTCGTTCACTTGTGTTGATTTATAAGTACTCAATAAAGACAATTATTTGTATATGTCGCAGGGAAATGGCCAAAACGGAGATTTGATCAAATCTCTAAGGGATATGATCAAATCACGCATGATGTCAAAATGGCGAATCCATTTCATCATTACTCTAGAAAATTTCAGTCATTTGACTAAATCCCTGACTCTGTTTAGTTAAATCACAAAATCGCCCAATAGACACGCCGCGTTTCGTCATTTCACTAGATTTGTTTAGCGATTTGATAAAATTCCTGAACCACGACAGTAAGTTGACGAAACGGGTTTATAAAGTCAACTAGTTTTATCATTTCTCTCAACAAGTTCAGTGAAAAGACAAAATGTTTTAATAAATAATATAATATATTTTTTTGTCTCAGCTAGTATTACTTTTAATTGTAAAAGAAGTATTTAGTTTAAGTTTAGTTTTAAATTTAATTTAATTCTATGTATATGTAAAAACAGAAACACAAATTTATTGGTTTATACCCTCTCTTTCTGGAAGAGCGGGGTTTTCTGTCACAAGCAAATTTTGCTTAAAAGAAAATCCCAACCTCATTGTGTAACCCCCTTATATTAACCTAATAAACTTTTTCATTTTTCATTTTTTTTTCATAATAATTTAAAATAAAATATTTTTAGTTTTGTTTCTTCACTTATTCTATTTTTTTCTTATTTATTGAAAAAAAAACTCTTAAAACGGATTCAATTGAGTATAATGTCTTCATGGGTCAGATCAGATAGCGAGGTAAAATGAGTGCAGTGAAAATTCGCCCACTGATTTTACCAGTGCAGTCAGTCATGTCAATGCAGGGCAGCTTGTGGCGAGCTGTTGAGGAACAGCGACCTCACGTACCCAAGTGCTCCTGAGGAGTTCTGTTATCCATGAGGTGGGTGGATGGGACAGTACACTCTACCTGTGGCTTGCCTGTGCTGGCCGTCCAGAGTCATTAAGTCGTTTGCTCCATGGCCTAAGACGCGAGTTGGCACAGTGGCTTAACAGCTACTGGGTAGAAAGCGGAGTACAGCTCTCGATACCCTTGAGCTCTCACACCGGTATTGCCCTTGCCGGAATATCAATAAAATACGGAGCTCGATTACATATGTTTATTGTTCAAACGCAACTTACAGACTACTCAATACAAGGATGATACATGACATATATATCTATAGATACACTCATACACCACACTCAATAACCCAGTTCATTTTAGATTCCATTAACTCTCAAATAGTCCTTACACAATGGCGGGTGCTGCCTCTGCGTTCGTCCCATGACATGATGAATAGCGAATGTGGTAAACTTCAGTTGTGCGGAAACAATATTGTGTGAAATCGCGACTAGGTAGAGTCAAGATCGTGTACAAATAATGACTGTGAAGAATATCGCATGTGGTAAACTTCAGCTGCGTGGAATAAATATTGTCTAGAATCGCGACTAGGAGGAAACAAAAATGTCCGGAGCCTAGATATATCCGTATATAATTGACGAACTTCTGCATCAATCGTTAGTAGCTAGTAGGTTTACATTAAAGCTAGTAGGTATTTTCTATGAGAAAATAGTTTAATTTGATTTTAGATTGAGTAGGTATTTATTTTTTAATTGTCTCATTGATTGATTGATTGATTTATTTATTGATAAAAATGTTTTACAGGTCAATCTTATAAACAATATTTACACAATTAATTTAATACTAAAAATATTTACAAGGTAATACTCGTAGCTTACACATTATTTAGAATTACATTTATAATCATAACAAATTCACAATAAAATTTAATTTAGAACCTAAGCATAATACAGCACACAATTAATTGACTCCACGAAGAAACTCGTCTACAGTATAGTAAGCCTTTTCGATTAAGAGCAATTTAAGTTTCCTAGTAAACTCGTTGTCGCTTTCCACTGACTTTATCTCAGTTGGAACCAAGTTATAGATTTTTGCCCCAATGACACCGAGTGAGCTCCTGAGCTTAGCAAGTCGCTTAACGGGGGCGACTTACATTGGCTGCCTGCGGCTATTTTCGCGACTGCTACTAGTTTTGTACGCAGCGAGGTTTGACCTGGGTGGCTAGCCGAATGGCACAATCGCTCACGAAACGCTCACGAAACGAAGCGCTAGTAGATATCTATCTCTATCGCGCTTGCGTATTGGCGCGACAGAGCCAGCGGCGTATCGCTTTCGTTTGGCGTCGGAGAAATGCCATTCGGCTACGGGGCCTGACATACTTGCACGCCTCTAATATGTATAATTGCAATGAAGAAGGGACTACAAGATCTCATCACGCTGTGAAAGGTGGTGGTTATTTGTTTTTGATTTCATCATAGATTAAATATAAGAAGATCATAAGTACCATCTCATACATTAAAAGTGACCGCCTAAGAACGCGCATACACTACACCACGCATAGATGGCGCCACAAAAAATGCCTTGTTGCTATCGATTATTTGTAGATTGGCGTTAAGTGTCACTTTCGAGCCATAAATCTATGCCAAAAGTGACACTTTACGCCATTTAACAACAAAACAAGTATAATCGAAAGCTACAAGACATATTTTTGTGGCGCCATCTATGTGTGGTGTAGTGTATGCGCGTTCTTAGGCGGTCGCATTTTAATGTATGGGATGGTATGATCTTTCTTATATTTAATCTATGATTTCATTGATCTATCGGATTTTTGAAAACTTACGAATTTGATATTAAGGTAGCACGTACCGCTATTAAAGGGCTAAAACTCCTGTCTTCCTCTCCCTGTAGGACCTCATGGAAGTAGAGGTAGTTGCGAGGAGGAACTCGTCGGGTCACGTATAATCGGAAGTAGTGTGCCACGCAACCGGATGATAAGACGCCTCGGACGAGGCCATCTGAAATATAATGTATGGAGAAACATATTTAAATAAATGGAAATAATGATACTTAACAGGGAATTTTGTGTTTCGTTCCGGAGGTCGCGGGTTCGAACCCCGGCTCGCACCAATGAGTTTTTCGGAATTTATGTGCGAAATGTCATTTGATATTTTCCAGTCGCTTTTCGGTGAAGGAAAACATCGTGAAGAAACCGGACTAATTCCAATAAGGTCTAGTTTACCCTTCGGGTTGGAAGGTCAGATGGCAGTCGCTTTCGTAAAAACTAGTGCCTACGCCAAATCTTGGGATTAGTTGTCAAAGCGGACCCCAGGCTCCCATGAGCCGTGGCAAATGCCGGGATAACGCAAGGAGGATGATGAACAGGGAATAAATGTTGCAATTTTTCCTAATAGGGGTGCATTGGGGTAATTTCGAAAGTCACATAATAATCACCATTATTTCCATCATATCAAGATTCCCCCTTCAAAATTACCCCAATGCTAACTAGCCCTAAAGCTGAGTTTAGACCAGCAAGTTATTGCTGCAAGTTTTGAGACGCAACTATAGGTAAGAGTGAGTGGCAAATATCTGCATCTCTTTCTTGCATATACTTCTGTCTCAAAACTTGCAGCAATAACTTGCTCGTCTAAACTCATAGGGTTGCAAAAAAACATGAAAAAAAAAACCGTGAAAAAAAACAGTTTTTTTTTCTGGAGTAAGTATGTTTTTTTTCTAATGTACGAAATCTCAAAATTTGCAAAGCAGTCAATACTTTTATACGGTTTTTTAGACTTAATGTTAACTAATAAACGAATTTAATCAAATAACTTTAATTTCTGGTCTTATAAAAGTAACATTTACGAAATCTGTAGTTGGTAGTTATCAATATTTTCTGTTGGCAACACCACCACCTCTCCACGCTGCACGCCGCATCGGGGATTATCCAATAAACGTTTGTATAATGAATGTTAATCGAATTAAAATGTACGTTATTGTTATTGAAACACGTTACAATTCACGAAAAACCGTTATTGTCGAATTATTTGTTCATCTGAAAAAAAAACCATATTTAGAAAAAAAACCATGGTGCTCGGTTCTTTTCATGTTTTTTTTACAATTCTGAAAAAAAACATTTGTTTTTTTTCTATTTGCAACCCTATGCATGCAACATTTCAGTATAGTATGAAGAAAATAGTTCTAACGAACTTCCTCAACATGGCGCGTAATCAAATATTAAAATTTCTGCGCCCCTTAGCCGAATGGTTTTTCTGCGACGCGAAGCGCCACCGAAATGCCGCAGAAATGTAGTCTGGCTCTGTCGCGCCAATACGCAAAAGCGATAGAGATAGATAGGTAGGAAAGAGATATTATCGTGAGCGTTTGTGCATTTGGCTACGCACACAGGCTTTACCTGCGAACCTAAGGGCACTTTCTTTCAGAATTTGGGACCCCCCCCCCCCCCCAATTAGCGTAAGTAGTTAACAAAAATTAACTCACTGTCAGTTTTGTGACGATAATTAAATAAATAAATATTATAGGACATTCTTACACAGATTGACTGAGGCCCACGGTAAGCTTAAGAAGGCTTGTGTTGTGGGTACTCAGACAACGATATATATGTCGCAGGGAAATGACCAAAACAGAGATTTGATCAAATCTCTAAGGGATATGATCAAATCACGTAAGATGCCAAAATGGCGAATCCATTTCATCATTTATCTGAAAAATTTCAGTCATTTGACTAAATCCCTGACTCTGTTTAGTGAAATCACAAAATCAGCCAATAGACACGCCACGTTTCGTCATTTCACTGGATTTGTTTAGGGGTTTGATAAAATCCCTGAACCACGGCAGTAAGTTGACGAAACGAACTCAAACAGTCAATTTCTTTTAACATTTCGATAAACGAATTTAGGGAAATGATAAAGTCTTTTCTAAAATATGGTACACATATAATAAATATGGTGATTTGATCAAATCTCTGGACAGGTTTCGTCGCGAAATGATAAAACAAGTTGACTTTATAAGCTCGTTTCGTCAACTTACTGTTGTGGTTCAGGGATTTTATCAAATCGCTAAACAAATCTAGTGAAATGACAAAACGTGCCATGTCTATTGGCCGATTTTGTGATTTCACTAAACAGAGTCAGGGATTTAGTCAAATGACTGAAATTTTCTAGAGAAATGATGAAATGGATTCGCCATTTTGACATCATACGTGATTTGATCATATCCCTTAGAGATTTGATCAAATCTCTGTTTTGGCCATTTCCCTGCGACATATATAATATACAAATACTTATATACACAGAAAACATCCATGACTCAGGAACAAATATCTGTGCTCATCACACAAATAAATGGCCTTACCGGGATTCGAACCCGGGACCGCGACGCAGCAGGCAGAGTCACTACCGACTGCGCCAGACCGGTCGTCAAATTAAGCATGAAATTTCAATAAAAATTTGTCTTAATTACATAAACTATTTAACTTTAAGATTTTTCGATACATTGAGAATGTGAAAAAAATAGGTAAATGTATAAACAGATTTTATGCTTAATTGTCGTCACAAAACTGACAGAGAGTTTATTTTTGTTAACAACTCCAATTGGGGGGATCCAAATTCTGAAAATGCCCCTAAATGGTAATCGTTGACGCTACATGGCGATCGAAAGGCTTTGTCTCTGTCGTACAACTGCTGAAGAGCGAGAGGGGTAACTAGCTACGATACGCTTACGAAGCGTACGCGACTATCGACTTTGACCTTACCTTAACCTTTTTGACCTTAGGTGACGAGAAATATATGACTACACGATATACTTAAATGTTGCATGCATCATAATAACTACGCCCTCTTGATGAATAGACATATATTTCTGGTCAGTGGCGCGTTTCTCGAAAGGTACAAGCCTTGTATTACAAGTGTGTTTCCATGACAACCCATACGATTTGACAGTTCGCGCACTTGTAATACAAGGCTTGTACGTTTCTAGAAACGAGCCCCAGTGGCCCGTTTCTCGAAAGGTAGAAGCCTTGTATTACAAGTGTATTTCCATGACAACCCATACGATTTGACAGTTCGCGCACTTGTAATACAAGGCTTGTACGTTTCTAGAAAAGAACCGTCGCTTAAAAGCCAACTTAGCCGCTTAGTCAATGTTATGCTCCATAGCGAAGTTAAGATATATTAGGGATAACGTTTCGTTATTGTAGCGTATCTATTTTTATTTTGGACAAGTAACCAATATAAATACAGAATAATCTAATCGAGAGTCGTGGAAATCTAGAGGAGAAACTTTTGTCTCGCACACAATTTTTACAAACCCTCATCTCTTCTTTTCTTAGTCACAGAGTGACTGCGGAACCCTAAAAACCATAACAAAATACTTGACGATTTTCATAAAATAATATCAACTAGTGTGCGACTCTTAAATATATTTTTTTATTAATAACCGTATAAAAAATAGTCATGATAAAAAAATAGAAAAAAAACTGGTAATTAAAAAATACCTTTTATCGAAAAACTATAATAAACATTATTCATAACTACGAAAAGTATTTTTTTAATGTTCTATTAAGGCATAACCAATGAATTACATGGCTGACTTTTCCAGATAAAATATAGTGATGTTGTTATTTTAGTTGAATTCTGATATTGTTACTATGAGATTGCCAACGATTTCTTGATATATAAAATGAAAAAAAAGTAAAAAACGATCCATAACCTTTCTGATTTTCAAGTTATACTTATATCTAACACACGATTACGCTTAGATTGCCTGGTAGAGAATGCTTCATGGTATTAAGTTCACTATTTGTTCATTTATTTCGTACGTTGTGCAATAAACTTCAAATAAACAAACAGTTAAGGGTGGTTAGTCAATATACCAATCGATTGCGCTCGGTAGCGAATAATTCGTCAATGTTGTAACAAAGAAGTGTGACAGAGAGAGGTGACTTCGCTAGTGTAGTAGCAAGTAACGCCGTGTCTTGCGTGGGCGACGGTCGCGCGACCGTCGCCGTCGCGTCTCATACTTCCATATCGATAAGGTTTGATTTCGTATGCGTCGCATCGCCGTCGTGCGACCGTCACCCACGCAAGCCACGGTGTAACATTGCGTTATCATCGATTGACATGTTGACTAAAGAAACTAGCTCTATAGCGCCAATACTCAAGAACAATATGCAATATTGTCAATCAAAATGTTTACCTTTAACTGTGCAGTTACCGAGAAGGTCTCCAGGTTTGCAAACATAACCACTTTGTGCGTTTGACCCTTGAAACAAAAATGGATAAATGAAATAAATAAATAAACTAAAAACTTAGTTCATAAGTACGTAGATATAAACTAGCACATTAGTTAAAAAGCACGTAGAGCAATTTACTTGATAGTCTCAAAAAAATATGAATTAGACATACACAATGCCAATCGAACGTTTCCTACTGCACATTTCGCAGTACGATTTCATACTAATACATGGGTAAACCAGACCAGACCTGGGTGGCTAGCCGAATGGCACAATCGCTCACGAAACGCTCACGAAACGAAGCGCTAGTAGATATCTATCTCTATCGCGCTTGCGTATTGGCGCGACAGAGCCAGCGGCGTATCGCTTTCGTTTGGCGTCGGAGAAATGCCATTCGGCTACGGGGCCAGGTAATAATGGGTAATCCAGAGGCCGTGAGTTCGATTCTCACCTAAGGTAGACATTTTTCACTTTCAAATTTATTCTAAGCCTATTGGCATTGATTGCAGACATTTCTGCTAATCAGAAGTTAAAAAATATGGGTAATATGAATATACTGGAATTACTGAAGTTACTGAAGACATACCTGATATGAAAAACTAAATCCAAGAATTTACAGCGTGCATAGAATTACTTAAAATTTAAATTAATATTGCCTGTTGACCGTACGTAACTTTTAAAACGCGATGTTGACGTAATGTTGTAAAATTGAAATACTGCATTGTTAAAAAAATCCAATAATATTCGATGAAAGACACATCACACTAATAATTGATTTAAAAAACAATACCAAATATCGTAACTGTGACATTTCAACATTAAATATATATAAATGTGATAAATAACTAATATTTTTACGACGAAGCTTGTGGTTGGTATATCTGACAACCGAAGAGTTGCTCGCACAACCAGCAATTCGATAGAATCAGGAAATGCTGCCAACATTCTTGGATAGAATCAGGAAATGCTGCCAACATTCTTGGAACATCGCTCAAAGTTTTTTAGATTTAAGTTAGTTATAAAGTTATACTCGTATATTTAGGTTTAGTTACAATACGATTTACAAATAAAACAATAGATTATTATGATATCGAGTAAAAGAAAGTAAAAAAAGTCATTATAAATATTATAATCACAAATAAAACTAAAATTGATAAACAATCTAATTACCAATCTTTTAAAACAACAAACATTCCAACCTTTGTTTGCCACCACCCAATCAATAATAGCTCTTCCACACTGTATAATTGTATATCATATGCACATGTATCAATAATAGTACATACCGTATAAACACAATTCAATCACGGATAACATACACAGCCATATCGGAGTCCACATTGTGGCCTAACAGCCTTCGGAGACTGAAGGTGGGTTCCTAATGACTTAGTTTAAGTCCTGCGTAGCGTTGTGTCGAATTGTAAACATGATGGAAGTATTGTGAACAGTATATTGAGTTTAAAAAACGCGGTAGATTTTGATAGGGTGAGGGAAATGATGTTTCAATTTTTATTTTTGACTGCTTATGTTTTTACGTTAGTTCCAATTTGTACATACATACATACATACAATCACGCCTGTGTCCCATGAAGGGGTAGGCAGAGCACATGAAACTACTCAGGTTTTAGTGCCACTCTTGGCAAATAAGGGGTTGAAAGAAAACGAAATTGTGACAATAAA
The DNA here is from genome assembly GCF_023078275.1 of Leguminivora glycinivorella. Taxonomy (NCBI): domain Eukaryota; kingdom Metazoa; phylum Arthropoda; class Insecta; order Lepidoptera; family Tortricidae; genus Leguminivora; species Leguminivora glycinivorella. The sequence continues at coordinate 13,277,022 of NC_062991.1, forward strand.
TTTGTAAATACATAAAATTTAAATTGAATATGTCTTTAACTAATTATACATATAACGAATATACTAGTACCTATCTAGTGCATCTTGAAACTGACGCAATCGTAACTTGTTACATTTTTAAATTTTTTGTTGAATATTTATTAAGATGAACGTATAATGTCATCGTATGGACAAGGGGTAGTATTAGAATGACCTTCGAAAACATGCGTTTTAAAAAGCTATTTAAAGTTCAGCTTAGATACTAAGGACTGTGACTTATTTTGGTTTACATTATATAAGAAGTGGGTACGGTGGTTCAACTTATTTTGATTACTTACTGAGGGTCGCAGGTTCAAGTCTTATCGGAGGTGAGAATTTCCCCATTTTCATTTAATTTCAAAATACCTTGGTTACAATTTGAAAATGTGAGCGTTTTTTGTTAGTCCTTATACTGTGCTTTTCATTTACACTGTGACAAGTTCATGGTGCATTGTGGTCTAATTCCATTAGTCATAAACCTGCGTTGCCAATATATTACGAGCTATATCGTCGCTTTTTTGCATGTTTGTGTACTAAAATCACCATCATCATAAATCAATAAAAGACGTCTACTTCTCGACAGGTCTCTCTTGACGAAATAGTTTTATGAAATATCAATAATAATTCCATTCTTCAAATAGGTATATTATTCATATATTATTAACTATATTTCATTTTGGTATGTGTAGTGATATGGATTACATTAGCTTTCATTTAGGTATTAAGACGATACGGTAGGGGTCAATTCTCCATACAAACGCTCTCGACTATTTCCTCCCTGGTTTTTGAAGATAGAACAATGATTTTTTCAACACAGATTGTTATTATTTTTCTCTGTGTCGGACCGTTTTGATTTTTTTGATATTCTGCTTTTTAAAGATTCTAGAGCCAATCAAAAATTTCCAAAAACGGCCTTTTTCATTGTGGCGCAAAAAAAGATGTGATACTAAAGATTGGTAACAATTAACCAAAATAGCTTAACGGTCCGACATAGAATATTTCGTTGTTATTCAGATTCTCAAATTTCGTTCCGATTGATTAAGTTTTGAAGGAGGAAAGAGTCGAGAACGGAACCTCGATTTTAAAGATTTTTTTGAAATATCTGTTGACTGAGTTGTTCTTAACGGACAATTTTTTTTCGATAAATCTAGTTAGTAACACTTGTATATTTAACTAAAATTCCCAAGTTGAAATTTTAGCATTTTCGCCGTACCGTATCCTCTTAATTTTGTAGAATACCTCAGGTAAAGTATAGGTACCTACTTAAATGTTGATTTCCTTCTAGTTTGAGACTGTTATAATTCAAAATTTATACTGAATGATCGCAGGTTATTTTGTGTTCTTTACCTATGGATTTGCTTTTAATTATAACTACTAATTTAGCTTTTTCCCGCAACTTCGCTCGCATTAGAAAGAGACAAAGTGCAGCCTGTGTCACTTTCCATCGCTTCAACTATCTCCACTTACAAATCACGTCAATTCGTCGCTCCGTTTTGCCGTGAAAGACGGACAAACAAACAAACACACACTTTCCCATTTATAATATTCATTTTTCCCATTTATGGATTTTGCAAGTAAAAAAACGGGCAATGCACATGCCCTTTGTTTTTAAGGTTTGAAATTTGATAACCTCAAAAGTAATTATTTGAAAATCGGGACTTAATCGCGTATGACTACATATTAAACTGACCTCCAACGTCAAAAGTGCTAACTTCTAGCCTCCAAAATTAAATATTACGTTCACATATTTTCGTACCACACTGATTGAAAGCTTAACAAATTAAAATAATCCAAAATGATTTTAAAATTCATTATACCTAAATGTTTAATAAAGGAGTACCTACATTAGTAGATCCCCAGAGATATTTGGTTCATTTCAAATAACTAGAAGCCGTTTCAAATTTTGAGTGTTTGACGGGTTTAAGATTCCATTAGGCAAGATTTTATAACTTACTTTACATTGAATATTACTACATTTAGTTGAGATATATTACTGAGAAATTACACTACCTTAATGGTTTTTGATGTTGATTTGATATTTATTTTGGTATTGATCAAATGAAAAACGATTAAAAAAATATCAAATCCGTCAAGGAACTCTTATATCGACGGAGATGTACCATGAACTCATGGTACTTCTCCGTCGATATAAGTTAAATATTTTATTCTAAAATGGACTTAAGTCTGTCTGTTACATCTTCGCCCTTAAAACTGCTGAAGAAATTATGATGAAATTATAAGATTTCCATTGGCATACTTAGGTACCAGACCTAATTGGTGCAAAGAAGCACAAGCGTAAGCAAAGTATATCATCATCATCCTTGCGTTATCCCGGCATTTGCCACGGCTCATGGCAGCCACACGTAACTATACTAAGGTGCGACTATCAAAGTCCAACCATTTGTCCTTTTCGTACTCTGTATCTGTATGATGAAATCCATGGATTCTGTATTACGTTAATCTTCAAATTACGGCATTACTATGAAAAAATTCTCTGACAACTAATCCCAAGATTTGGCGTAGGCACTAGTTTTTACGAAAGCGACTGCCATCTGACCTTCCAACCCGAAGGGTAACTAGACCTTATTAGAATTAGTCCGGTTTCCTCACGATGTTTTCCTTCACCGAAAAGCGACTGGCAAATATCAAATGATATTTCTTTCGCACATAAGTTCCGAAAAACTAATTGGTACGAGCCGGGGTTCGAACCCGCGACCGCCGGATTGAAGCGCGTAAGCAAAGTATATGTAAAAAGAAAAATCCCTTATTTGTATTAATTCAATACACAGAAGCAACAGTTGTGGGCTGCAAAATACAGGCCTAGCTTGGTTTGAAGTCCACCGGACATTGCCCACAAAAAAATGTCTTCTAGCTTTCGATGGCAACAAGCCTTTTTTTTGTGCCGCCATCTATGTGTGGTGTAGTGTATGCGCGTTCTTAGGCGGTCGCATTTTATGGGATGTATGGGATGGTATGATCTTCTTATATTTAATCTATGGTTTCGGCCAGGTAAGAAATGTAAATGTTGGGTAAAAGGTAAAAAATGTTATTTTTCCCCTCACTAGCTCGGAAACACGTGTTTTGTCCTTTAATACCAGCGGGTAAAAACGCATTTTATCCACTAGTGGGTAAAGTAATTTGACCTTGAATAAAGTCAAATTAACTGCTTTAAAATTGATAAAAGTAGGTGATTCTAGTAATATACAGATGATTTACCACCTTTGGAACTACTGGAAGCAGTGATAAACGCATTTTTTGCGTTGTAGTTTCCTCGCTGTAGTGAGGGGAAAAGTTTTGTGTTACACTCGGGTGCAAATGTATTTTACCTCTCGTGTGTTAAAAAACTCGCAAATTCAGGATTCTATTCTCGAACCACTCGCTTCGCTCGTGGTTCAACTATAGAATCCTTTCACTTGCTCGTTTTTCAATTCCACACTCGGCGTTAAAATACAACTTTGCCCCCTTGTATAACAAATAACTATTATCGCATTCGACTAGCTAGTTTCAAACAGTAGTTACAAAAGTCTAATATACACTCCCTAAACCCTTATTTCACACTGTCCACACTTTAATCAAGCATAAATCTCGTACTCCCCGAGCGTCCAATTTTATAACCATCCAGTTTTATGCCAGTCCCTAAAAATGCCACTTCAAAGTCGTAAGTCCACGGACTTTGTATGGGCGATACGACATTTGGCACTATAAGGTTATCTGTCCCTTACACTTGCGTACAATACCCTCGAGTTACACTTGAGAATCAATTTCCTACATAACTGCAGAGACGAGTTTGTAATATAGACTGTCTTAACTTCTTGAATTTTTCGAATGCGATTTCACACAGGCATTACCTTTTTGATGGCTTTCGTCATCCTCATCATCATCCTCCTTGCGTTATCCCGGCATTTTCCACGGCTGATGGAGCCTGGAGTCCACTTTGACAACTAATCCCAAGATTTGGCGTAGGCAATAGTTTTTACGAAAGCGACTGCCATCTGACCTTCCAACCCGAAGGGTAAACTAATAATAATAATAACAGGCCTTTGCATCTATAACAGATGATTCAAGCAGCATCCTTGCGACACTTACGTTCGTGGCTGTATAGCCCAATTCGAGAGAGGATCCCTCGTCCGCACACACGACAGGTGTATGCTCCCCCAGATGGGCGGGGGTTAGAGGCCTGCTCGTGACGCCTCATGCGTTTATCATTCAAGGAAGAGAACCAGGCGTTGTCGTGCTTGGATTGACCGTCATGGACAACACGGCGCCACGTGGGTCGGTCTTCGGCCAGCCGCTGCCACTGGTTGCATGGAATATCAAATGTGACCATGTCACGCTTCACGCAATCTTTAAAGCGCAGCGTTGGCCGTCCGACCGGTCTCTTTGCATCTGCAACCTCTCCCAGCAGGATTTGACGTGGTAAACGAGTCTGCTCCATTCGATACACATGCCCGAGCCACCTCAGTCGCCTCTTCTTTAGTATGGCTGTGATACTAGGAAGCTGTGCCTCGGCTAGAACAGACTCGTTTGTCACGCGATCCTTCCATGTGATGCCCAGTATGCTCCACACACAGCGCATGTGAAAGGAGTTCAGCCGGCGTTCTTGTTTTGCGTACGATGTCCAAGTTTCCGCTCCATACAGAAGTGTACTTAGGACACATGCTTGGTAAATGAGCATTTTCGTTTTTACCGTGAGATGTTTATTGTCCCAAGCCCTTGTACGGAGCCTCCCGAACGTTGTGGCCGCTTTGCCGATGCGGGAGTCGATCTCCGCGTCAAGCGAAAGATTGCACGACACAAGCGAGCCAAGGTAGCAAAACTTGCTGATCACCTCTAGAGGTGCACCGTTAAGCACGATAGTTGGCTGTTCTGAACATCCTTGCGCTAGTATGACGGTCTTCTTGGCATTAACCGACATGGAAAAGAGGTCGCACGCTTTTTGAAATTTGTCCATGATGGTCTGCAGTTGAGACTCACTGTGAGCGACGAAAGCAGCGTCATCAGCAAAGAGAAGGCTATCTACAAAAAAGTCCTTTCTATGTCGTTTGGACTTAAGCCTAGCAAGATTGTACATCTGACCATCGGCTCTTGTATACAGGTGTATCCCCTGTAGATCATCTCCAAAAGCAACCTTCAAGAGTACAGAAAAGAATATTCCGAAGAGAGTAGGTGCCAGTACACAACCTTGACGAACGCCACGGCGTACGTCGAAGGGAGCCGATGTTTCGCAGTTGTGAAGGATTGTGGCTTCCGTACCCTCGTGGAATGACTGCACTATCTTCAGGAGCTTTGGAGGGCAACCGATATTGACAAGAACCGAATAAAGCCCCTCTCTACTCACAGTGTCAAATGCCTTGTTGAGATCGACAAATGCTACGATAAGAGGACTGCTTTGCTCCCTACACTTTTCCTGTAACTGTCTGAGTGAAAAAATCATATCGACAGTTGACCGTTGGGCCCGAGAACCGCATTGTGCCTCTGGATATACGCGGTCAGCCAGCTTCTGTAGTTTGGCTAAGGTAGCCCTAGCAAAAGCTTTGCCGACTATGCTGAGGAGGGATATTCCGCGGTAATTGTTACAATCACCGCGGTCGCCTTTGCCTTTGTAAAGAGTGACGACATTAGCATCGCGCATATCCTGAGGCACGCAGCCTTGTTCCCAGCATTTGGTCAGGTGGTTATGAAGGACAGGAAGGATGCACTTCAACTTGACGATTTCGGTGTACACTTCGTCTTTGCCCGGACTTTTGCCATTTTTTAGCTGCTTGACGGCCAGGTTAAGTTCCTCTACGGTAGGTGCGGAGTCCAACTCGTGCCAAGTGTCCAGGGTCGGCATTAATCCTGCAGTTTCTGGTTGAATGTCGACTGGGCACGAGTATAGCCCGGTATAATGTTCCACCCATCTTGCCATCTGACGGCTGCTGTTTGTTATGACAGAGCCGTCAGCCTCTTTAGAAGGGCCGTCTTTTTTGTAGGAGGTCCAAGAGCTCGCTTAATACCCTCATAAACACCACCTATGTTTCCTGCGTCTGCGCTTGCCTGAATTCCTTGGCAGAGTTCTGTCCAATATGCGTTTGCATAAAAACGAGAGCTGCGCTGGAGTGAGGCTTTCGCCTTTTTGAGCTCTTCTCGTGCCGAATCACAGGGATTAAGGCGGAAATTTATGAAAGCTTGCCGTTTCAAGTTAATAAGGGGAAGTAAGTGCTCCTCGTTTTCAAGTATCCAGTCGTGAGACTTTGCCTTTTGATAACCAAAAACCCTCCCCGCGGCGTCTGTGAGAAGAGACTTAATCATTTCCCACTCGGCTTGCGCTGATACGGAACTGTCCCAATTCGCAATTTCGTCACGAACTGCAGCACTGAATAATTCCACTGCTTCCAGGTCCCGGGTCTTAAAATGATTAATCCTCTTTCGGCCAAGAGGCTTAGCAGAATGGATCCTTTTTGGGACTAGTCGGACCTTGGTGGAAACCAAACTGTGGTCTATGTCGCAATCAGCGCTGTGGTACGTCCGCGTGTGAAGTGTTTCGCGCAGGTCTCTTCTTCTAGTAAGGGCAAGGTCCAACTGATGCCAGTGTTTTGAGCGGGGGTGCATCCAAGAGACTTTTCGCATCCATTTTCCTTTAAAAAATGTATTGGTGACGCATAGTTCATACTTAGAGCAGAACTCCAACAATCGTTGTCCGTTGTCGTTGAGCTTACCGACACCATGCACCTAGGCAATCAGGCCAGTCAGTATTATCCTGACCGACCCTAGCATTGAAGTCGCCCAATATATGTAGCCTGTCGGATGGACGCACCCCGCGGAGTACTTCATCAAGCTGGTTGTAGAATTGATCCTTGGTCTCGGATGTGGAATGAAGCGTCGGTGCATAAGCGGAGATCAAGGTAACATAGCCGCTTTTTGTATTAAGACGCAAGACCATGATGCGCTCAGATACACCTACTGGTGTCTCAATAGCATCAATAAGTTGATTACGGACCGCAAATCCTACACCATGCTCCCGTGTTTCCGTGGAACTCTTGCCCTTCCAGTAAAAAGTATAGTGAGCTTCCCGTAAAGAGCCTTCGTCCTCAATCCTGGTCTCCTGTAAAGCTGCAATATCGACTTTTAACCTATTGAGCTCCACGTCGATATTGTAGGTCTTTCGCAGATCTTGTGCGATATCAAGGTTTTCACAGGTGTTCGGAAAACCCGTCCTCATTGTTCGGACGTTCCATGTCGCATAGCGCATGTAGGAAGCGTTGATATTGGGTTTAAATGTTTTGTTTTGGTTCTGAGCAGGTGGTCGGTTTTACAGCGCTAACGTCCGGCTGTTAAGCTTATGTTCTGTTCACCCAGACAAAACAAGTTAACGCTGAGGCGGATCAGTACCTTATTGGTCGAGGATTGCTCAACTTGAAGCAGGCGGTAACTGATCAGTGGACCTTCGATGGATCCTCCTACTGTCGGGAGTGGCCCCTGGCGCCCGCACATACGACGCCTAATCGTGCGGGCTTATAACCGGTAACTGCCACTCCCCGTGTTGTTTCCCCCCTGCACGGCAGGTGGGCGAAGTGCCCTCTCCGCGGATGCTGCTGCGCCTGGGACAGACGACTTTATGGCAATACGGGCTTGCCCAGCACCCGTACCACCCTCTCTCTCCTCCCCGACATGTTCCACAGGAATGACGAGTCAATACGTGTGGTGTCGGTTTGGCCGCAGGTGCCTGGCTTGCGCCTAAACGGTGGCTCCAGATCCGGGTTTTATATTAGTTTTCCTTCTTTTTGGAGACTCGATGTCATCGTCTCGGGGCTTAATATCCCATACGAAATACTTTGGTCTTAATCCATTAGTCGCCTCTTACGACACCCACGGGAAGAAAGGGGTGGTGTTATTCTCACCCGACACCACACGAACTAAACTAAACCAACTAAGGAAGGGTAAACTAGACCTTATTGGAATTAGTCCGGTTTCCTCACTATGTTTTCCTTCACCGAAAAGCAACTGGCAAATATCAAACATTGACATTTCGCACATAAATTCCGAAAAACTCATTGATGCGAGCCGGGGTCAAGCGCGGATCCAGCTTCGTGCCCAGGGGGGGGGGGTCACGTGGTAAAGGGCCAGGCCCCAGGGGGGGGTCACGTGGTCTATTTGTATAGCCAACCCAGGCTCCAGGGGGGGGGTCATGACCCCCATGACCCCCGCCCCCCTGGATCCACGCATGGCCGGGGTCCGCGTCCTCCTGAACGAAAGTCGCACGTACTTACCGCTATAGGCTACCAGCGCTTTTTTACCTTTTCGATGGCTTTGTGGTGTAGTAACACGTGTCGAATTTTGTATTTTTTGTGGTGGTTTGTTATTTATTTGCGTATTTATTTTCCCGTTTGGTGGCGGGTTAAAATTTTCACGCCTTCCTGTCCTCCCGTGAACTTACAAGTCGACTGTCGGATTCCATTGTCGTGTGGGCGAAGGGATATCACAGTTTCATTTTCTTTTCTCCTTAATTGCTTAGAGTGAAATTGCAGTTCTGTGTGCTCTACCTAGCCCATTTGGTAATACATGCGTGAGTTTATATCAGTAATGTAATGTAATTAATATTTAACAGCTAAATATGGACGACAAATAGTAAGTAGAGCAGGCATTAAAATAACTGTGTTGATGGTGAACTCTCAAATAAAAGTGTATTTACTTAAGCAACATTTGTAATATAGAATTGCTTAGATTTTTTAAATCAATAAAATAATTATTAAATTTTAGAGTGAATTCAGGAACCCGTCAAAATTTTACGAATGCAGAGACGTAAAAATAAGCGCGTTACAAAACACGGAGAAACTAAAAAGCAAAAAACAATAAACCTTTGAATTCAGATTTCTTATCGTATTGCAATAATCTAAACATCCAAATTATAAACAAATCAATTATTTTTGTAGTCGGTACCAGACCTGTTCGTCGCCTTCACAGAACTAAATCAAGATAGAAGGAAAAAGTGTATCTACTTCGCGTGCGGAAAAGTTAAATAGCGAGCAACATTGTTCGCCGCGCAAGTCAGTCTGCTCCCGACCGCTGCCCGCGAGTGACATACAGTGAAAAATACAAAATGGGTCGGTATTCGATAATTAACTGTTCAAACACCACCAATAAAAGCAAGGGTGTTAAACAAAGTGTTTCCTATCATCGGTAAGTACCATTTGTCCTACTTAAAATATTTTTTATTAAATAAAAAACACGATTTTCCTATTTTTATCATCAAAACATTAGCTGACGTACGGCCGTCAAACTAGTTTTCCATTGCGGCTTTAATTTGACGAGTCCCACTTGGCGTGCGTTTAAAACAAGCGATATAAAAATAGGCTATTAAAACTGTCGAGACAAAGTGAAGGTAGATTTGTTATTTTGTCCGTCGAACTCACGTCGAACTTAAGAATAGTGGTGCACCACGGAACTATATCGTCATGTATGCTGCGATTTCCTTATTCGATTTAAATCGATTTTGCGAAGCAGTGGAAATTATAATTATGTTTTTATATTGTTATGAAACTATACATATAAAGTACGAGTGAAAAGTAAATTTAAAATAGGTTACAGTTACGGTATTAACGTTGAATTTGTGGTCGGCAGAAAAACAAATACAAACATAATACGCTCTATATTTATTATGAATAAAAATAACTCTAAAAATATGTTAATGGTTAATTATATTTATATATCACTAAAAGTTGTAACAAATAACATGAGGATAATGCTGTGAGTACATGGTCGATTTTCTTAAAAATATTACGAAATATTAACTAGTATTAATACCTACCTACTAAAATCTTTGTTCCTGGCCTTAGGCAAATTATATACCTACTAGTGAATTATTTGTCATCACACGAATACAGGTATATACTTACTTCATTTCACAACGAAGATGAACATCCGATATTTTTAACTTCGGCGGGCATCCCGCACGCAACCTCCACAATCGATCGAATGGGTTACGCGGCGACAACGTTCCCATCACTAAAGTACACTCGTGACGTCATAGGCTCGACACAAAACGTTACACGCTCGGTTTCGCTGTTAATCGCCGAGCATTTTCCTTCTATCTTGATTTAGTTCTGTGGTCGCCTTGCTATTGCCTGTTTGCCCCACCCAACCATACACAGGCTGGTACCGACTCCAAAAATAATTGATTTGTTTATAATTTGGATGTTTAGATTATTGCAATACGATAAGAAATCTGAATTCAAAGGTTTATTATTTTTTGCTTTATAGTTTCTCCGTGTTTTGTAACGCGCTAATTTTTGAAGGCGGTTTTATTTTTTGTTAAAAAGTTAATTTATTTGTTGATTTTTAGTGGTTCCTAGTGATATTATATATATCAGTCCGAATATATGTACAGTAGTGAAAGAATTATCCTTTAACTCCTAACCATTGAGGAGTTGACCTTCCATCATCAGCTCAGCCACATAAAATTACTACCGTCAGGCGTAAATACTGGTGTACTTTTGAAAATACACTAAAAACATTACATGTGCCTATAACATTTGAAGAGTTCCCTCGATTTCTCCAAGATCCCATCATCAGACCCGGACTTGGGTGCCAATGGGACCATCTCGGGGTTATACCCGTTCGATCAAAAAAAAATTTTGAAAATCGGTCCACGATTCTCGAGATATCGAGTAACATACAACGGTTAAACAAAAAAAAAACATTCAGTCGAATTGAGAACCTCCTCCTTTTTTGAAGTCGGTTAAAAAGGCATATTTTTATGTTTTTGTCTGTTTTACTTTTTCTTCCAAAATTGGGATTTTTTGTACTTTTTGTACTCAGAATCGTGAGCTCTTTCGTCTCCGCAGAAGAAAAAAAATGTCTCACAATTTTTTTTTCACTGAGTAACAATTACAATTAGAGATGGGTCGAATATTCGGTAAATATTCGGTATTCGGCATATTCGGCAAGTTTTTCAATGTTCGTATGCGGCCTAATAGTTCGGTTGCATTGCCGAATATTTACCGAATAAACAAAGTAAATAACTAATGAAGATCTTACGTATTCCATTGGATAATAAGCTCCTATTTTAGTAGATTTTTAAGGAACTGCTAAAAAGAGAGAAACCTATGCGTCAGAATATAAATACAATTGTTTTGTAAAAAAAGTTAAAAAACCGTAGTTTAAAAGTTGAGAAGAGTTCAGAGTAGTTTTAACTAAGTTTTAGTTATCCACTAAATCATAAAAACATAGTTGTAATAACATATGTAACTATTATCAATCATTTAATAGTTTTAATGAACATTCCCTTTATAAATATGGCGTAACCGAATATTCGGCCGAATGTTCGGTTTGGTAAGAGCTGAACCGAATATTCGGCTGAATATTCGTATTCGGCAAAGTCCATATTCGGCCCATCTCTAATTACAATTAAAACTTTTATGATCGTAACTCGAGGGAAGACGAAAAAACATTTTTTGTGTCCTAGTAGAATCGAAAAAGCTCATGATTCTGAGTATAGAAAAAGTGAAATCGGAAACAAAATAAAAATATGCACAAAAAATTAAACTAATATACCGATGGTCAGTCTATATTTTGCCTCGTCTGTAGCAATAGCCACTACACTGACATAAAGCAGGGGCGTTGATAAGGGCCGTTTTGTCGGCCTCGATATACCGCGCCGAAAAACTATAATATGGTAATGACGCGCGTTTCCATTGCTATACGGCATACGGGATGTACAGGGTGTTATCAAGTCTTTCGTTGTTCGTTGGGTTACTCTTCGGGTAGGTATATAGTTTTACATGTATACATAATAACAATTAATAATGTAGCTACATACAGAAATTAAGACTAAACATAAACCTTAACAGCTAGCTAGCTAACTTTTTATCATAAGTACGTCTAAAATCACACTTTCTTAAAATACAAATTTTGAATTTTGAAAAAAGTGTACCGATTTCCATCAAACACGTCTAAGAATACTCTTGACTATTAATTCAGCTTTTAAACAAAAAAACTAAATCTAAATCGTTTCACACAGACAGACCCGTCACGTCGTTTTTGCGTCGGAGCCGTCGGTCGTTAAAAAATGGACTGTGAGTCTGTGATAGACGGATGGACGGACAGAAAGACGAAGCCTAAGATGAAGCGAGCTCGCCCAGAAGAGAAGGTACCTGTCCACCTTTGATTCATCACCATCATCACCATTTCAACCATTAATCGAGCATAGGCCTCCCTTCGTGTACGCTACTTATCTAGACTAATCTCATCCAGAAATGCCCCGCAGTTTTTCGAATGCCGTCCACCCAACGACCCAAAGGATGCCAGGCGCTTCTTGCATCCGATAGCGGCCACCATTCGGTCAACATTTTGGTTCACCTGCCATCAGTTTGCCTGGCAACATGCCGCCATTTGTTTGGAAATGACGTCACCCACGTCCCGCACCTATAAAGAGGATCGAGTATTAAAGAGAGTTACTGTCAAAGTAAAATGTGTAATCTCTCGACACAGGCTTAAAACTTTTGAACCTCAGTTTTGACAATTTGGCCCATATTCTTAGCTTGATATGTTTTAAAATGTCAAATATTAATATTAGCGCCATCTAGCCGAGCGTACCCCAAAGGTGTATCGCCATCTAACTCACCGTACCGTTTTCTGTATGGTTTTGGGGTACGTTTTTTCTTAGACTTTATCGGTCTATACGGAGTTATAGATACAATTTTGTATGCAAGATTATTTTGTTCCATTTTATGTTATTTGTATATTATGTGGCATGACTGGCATTATATGACGTCATTGGTTTCATTACATAGCGTTACATATTCATTCACGTAATATCTACGACATACGTCGAATTAAACAATTATTTACACAAGTCACGCATCAATAAAACATCTTTACTGTTTGCGATTGAAATCGGTTTAACGGTTTTTTTAAACGCAGCAAAATCTGGGATTCGTTGCCAAAGCGGACTCCCGTCTTTCATGAGTCGTTTCTAAACACCAGGATAACGCAAGGAAGATGATGATCTTGGTAAGGGCATGAAGGTACATATTTGTATGATGGACAATTGTAATGTACACTGATATTTATTGTTTAACCCCCGATGCAAAAACGACGGGTGCTTTATGTGTCTGTTTGTGTGTATGTCTGTCTGTGGCATCGTAGCTTTCGAACGAGTGAACCGGTTTAGATTCTCCTTTTTATGATTCCGTGTAGTCAACTAGGAACCCTTACAATTTCGCCATGTCTGTCTGTTCGTCCGTCCTTCCGTCAGCGGATAATATCATGACCGTTAGGACTGGAAGGTCTGGAAGGCTAAAATTTGGTACCAATATGTATATCAATCACACCGACAAAGTGCAAAAATAAAAAGGAGAAAAAAATGTATTTTTAATAGGGATGTACCGACTAGTCGGCAAAAAAGGCCGATTAGTCGGCACATTATAAGTGATAGAAAAACAGTACAAACATAAATTAACAGCTGATATTGTTGTATTATGAACCTATTTGTTATGTTGTTAGTCAAAAGAACAACTGCGGTAATCACAGAAAGAAATGTCCTACCAAGGACTATCGGTTTCATAGGCAGGATTCCTACCCACTTAAGCCAAACCGTTTGTTAAAAATGGAAATTGTATATAAATATTCTCATTGACCTTTGAACCTTTAAAAAATAATGAAAAGCGCCAACAAACGATCAATGTATTTCAAACATTTTGATAAATTACTCGAAAATTATGTTCTGGCCGACTAGCCGACTAATCGGCCACCGAAGCGCCGACTAGTCGGTAGTCGGCCTAGTCGGCCAAATCAATAGTCGGTACATCCCTAATTTTTAAATTAAAAGGAAAATGGAAAAATTCACACCGGCAGGACTCGAACCTGCGACCTCTGCTTTGTCATTCACAACGCTCCCAACTGCGCAGTTGCGAGCGTTGTGAATTTTTCCATTTTCGCTTTAATTTAAAAATATGTAATATCGCTCGCAGACTTTTCTGCATGATAAAAAAAAAACAAATTTAAAAAATGTTTTATTAGGGTACCCCCCCCTACACGTACTATACAGTGAGGAGTTTTTTTTTATTTCAACCCTAATGTATAATATATTGTTCGATAGGCATTTAAAAATGAATAGGGGTTTACGAAAATCATTTTTTGATAATGCTCTTTCGGATATAATGGCTCCTAAATTTAAAAAAATGTGCCCCCCCCCTCTAACTTTTGAACAATAAGTTTAAAAAATATGAAAAAAAAATCACAAAGGTTTTACTTTTATAAAGACTTTCTAGAAAAAATATTTTGAACTTGATAGGTTGAACAGTTTTAGAAAAAAATACGGGAAACCACCCTACACAACCCTACACTGAGCGTCTCCCGACACGCTCTTGGCCGGTTTTTAGGGTTCCGTAGTCAACTAGGAACCCTTATAGTTTCGCCATGTCTGTCTATCCGTCCGTCCGTCCGTCCGTCCGTCCGTCCGTCCGTCCGTCCGTCCGTCCGCGGATAATCTCAGTAACCGTTTGCACTAGAAAGCTGAAATTTGGTACCAATATGTATATCAATCACGCCAACAAAGTGCGAAAATAAAAAATGGAAAAAAATGTTTTTTAGGGTACCCCCCCTACATGTAAAGTGGGGGCTGATATTTTTTTTCATTCCAACCCCAACGTGTGATATATTGTTGGATAGGTATTTAAAAATGAGTAAGGGTTTACTAAGATCGTTTTTTGAAAATATTAATATTTTCGGAAATAATCGCTCCTAAAGGAAAAAAAAGTGCGTCCCCCCCTCTAACTTTTGAACCATATGTTTAAAAAATATGAAAAAAATCACAAAAGTAGAACTTTATAAACACTTTCTAGGAAAATTGTTTTGAACTTGATAGGTTCAGTAGTTTTTGAGAAAAATACGGAAAACTACGGAACCCTACACTGAGCGTGGCACGACACGCTCTTGGCCGGTTTTTTTTTTTTTGTATGAAATCTAAATTACTCGGGAGTGTTCTTAGACATGTTTGATGAAAATCGGTCCACTTTGTCGGAGGTATTTCAAAATGTTTTTTTTTTTTATTCTTTTATTATCTGGGTCATGAATGTCATGATAGTAGTTTTTTATTTATGTATATGTACAAAGTCGCTTCCCGCTGTCTATCTGTCTGTCCTATGTATGCTTAGATCTTTAAAACTACGCAATGGATTTTGATGTGTTTTTTAGGGTTCCGTAGTCAACTAGGAACCCTTATAGTTTCGCCATGTCTGTCTGTCCGTCCGTCCGTCCGTCCGTCCGTCCGTCCGTCCGCGGATAATCTCAGTAACCGTTAGCACTAGAAAGCTGAAATTTGGTACCAATATGTATATCAATCACGCCAACAAAGTTCAAAAATAAAATATGGAAAAAAATGTTTTATTAGGGTACCCCCCCCAATGTAAAGTAGGGGCTGATATTTTTTTTCATTCCAACCCCACCGTGTGATATATTGTTGGATAGGTATTTAAAAATGAATAAGGGTTTACTAAGATCGTTTTTTGATAATATTAATATTTTCGGAAATAATCACTCCTAAAGGAAAAAAAAGTGCGTCCCCCCCCCCCCCCTCTAACTTTTGAACCATATGTTTAAAAAATATGAAAAAAATCACAAAAGTAGAACTTTATAAAGCCTTTCTAGGAAAATTGTTTTGAACTTGATAGGTTCAGTAGTTTTTGAGAAAAATACGTAAAACTACGGAACCCTACACTGAGCGTGGCCCGACACGCTCTTGGCCGGTTTTTTCTAAATGGTTACAGTGATTTAAGAGAAAGTTTTATGTGTATAGATAATACTCGTGAGTTGCAGGCGTCCACAGGTTACTGTGACCGCTTTCAGGCGGACCGTATGCTTGTTTGCCACCGACGTAGTATAAAAAAAGCCCGGGCGGGTCACTAGGCGTAGTACCCAATACAAGCTATACTTTAGTTTGGGGTTAGGTCGATTTGTGTACATTTATGATGAGTTGATGACCCCCCCCCCCATAATTTATTTATTTACTTTAAATCTAATATTTACTAGTAAAGACGGATGCTAGATCCACGCGCATTTAAATATAATCCAATTTATATATAAAACCCTAACATTAACTTGAACAAATTGTATTATAAAATATAAAAAAACATGATTACTTTTTCATATTTTATTATTTTTCTTGGTTATGCCTATTGCAATAACATTATATACTCGTGTTTCTATTATACGGCTTCTGACATGCTGACAAATTATTTTGTTTTATATGAGGTCGATTTTTTTATAGAAATCAGGTACAGTCAACAACACAGCTGTGAATACAAGTATGTATAATGTACAGGCAATAAAGAAATGAAATGAAAATATTTTATTGGTAACATTAAGGTTACAGGTCGCAAAGAAAGAAAGTATCAATTATTAATATTATTATCATAAAAATACACTTAGGTACATATATTACAGATTAAAGTTCCGTATACATATTTTTGACACTTTGTCTGTATTCACACCTGTGTGGTTGACTGTACCTAAAGCCTCCGCTAAAAAAAAGAGAAAAAGTCCTGGATTCGAACCCACTCCACTTCCATGCATATCATGCGATGCTACGTATTTACCGCAATGCTATTTAAACAGGCTGTCGCCGCGTGAAATTATCGACTACAAGGAATACAAAAACACTGTTTGCATGTGTGAGTGGTTTCTTAAAAATAGTGTAAAATAGTCAATTTGTCTACATTAAGAGGATTTACGTTACAATGAAAAGTTTAATGTTTGTTTTAATACGTCCATTTTAATATTAAATGTTCGCGAAGCATACTTGAAAGTATATAAATGCCAGTACGACTTCACAAAAAAAATAAAACTGATAATTTGCAGATGTGGCGCCATCTAACACAGCCTGAGCTTCGCGTAACTTAGGCGAACCACCTTAAAAGTCTTAAAACCCAAAAAATGTTTAATCTCCTCTACAACTTATAAAACAAAGTCACGTCTGTCTGTCTGTGTGTCTGTTTGTGTGTGTGTTCGCGATAAACTCAAAAACTACTGTACTGATTGTCATGCGGTGGTCACCTATGAATAAAATGATTCTTGAGGAAGATTTAGGTATATCATTTGTTGAGATTTTGTTTGAATTGATTGAAATATGATAATATTTGATTATCAAGTCGGACAAAATTTCGCGAGCTATATCAAAACAATATATGGCGAAATTGTTTCTCTCTCGTAGATCTACAAAAAAGTCCCTAGTGGCATATTTCTAACTTTTACGAATAATTTACTATAACCATTTTTATGATAACCCCGTGCGTAGCCGGGGCGGGCCGCTAGTATGCTATAAAAAAAAATTATAATCTCTAATAATCAGTGCACTGGAAACTTGAAACTAAACGGCAACTGCTCTGTTAGTGAACCCTCTAATTAATAGTGTTTTAGGGTTCAGCGGGAAATTAACATAATCTCTTCGTTCGGGCGTCGGGGCAAGAAGTTTGGAGCTGTTTCCTATGAACTTGTGTGTTCATAGAGAATCTACGTAACACCAAGGTGGGTGGAGTGGAATAATTGTAGATTAGGCCTAGGCCAGTAAAGTAAGAACTGTCACAGATCATCAGAGCCGAGGTCAAGGAACGTGTTCTGAGACGTTCTTATTTCCTGGACAAAGTGTGTATACTATTTTTTAACCCCCGACGCAAAAACGACGGGGTGTTATAAGTTTGACGTGTCTGTCTGTCTGTCTGTCCGTCTGTCTGTCCGTCTGTCTGTCTGTCTGTCTGTTTGTCTGTCTGTGTGTGTGTCTGTCTGTGGCATCGTAGCTCCTGAACGGATGAACCGATTTCGATTTAGTTTTTTTTATTTGAAAGCTGTGTTAGTCGGGAGTGTTCTTAGCCATGTTTCATGAAAATCGGTCCACTAGGTCGTGGTCGGGGGTTTTTTCAAAATTTTAATTTTGTGGTTAGTCTATTCGATGGAGCTGGGAAGCGGTAACTTCGTGTAGCGCAAGCCTGAAATGTGACGCTTTCCGGTGGAAGGATCTGTCCTTCTATATATCGTCACTACTTTGAAAAAAACTTGTATCTTCGTCTGTCAATAAAAAGAAAATTGTAGTAAGTATGTATGGAATGCATATAGACTTACTGCGTTTTAACTTTAAGGAGCAGCGTGAGATACGAGATTTTTTCAAAGTAGTGACGAGATTATTTTTATTTCTTTCTCAATAGTTTTTTTTCTCGTCACCAATTTGGAAAAGGCTTATTGCCCTTTTTTCTCGTCACCAAAAGGGTTTTTTGCAAGGAAGCATAAAATTACTTTTCTGACTATGATCAAGAGAGCCAATGACTTCCTCAACGTATTAGCACCGTTATAAAGCCAATGAAATGCCGCAATCATCCTTAGGTATTACAAACTACTCATGTAAAATAGTTGTATGGTTTTCCTTTGTTACAATATGTATAATTCCATACAAATAAATGTTTTTTTTGGGATAGTTACTAACAAGCTAGTTAAAGTACTATTTACCTACATAATACCCGGGTCCTAGAGATAGTAGTGAAACTACCGTAGTTTTAATTAGGCTTGTGTCGTTCACGAACTATGAACTGTTAGGAATAAAATCCCATCAATGACCGAAATGAACTGAATCTTTCCGTGGTCAGAGAATCGGTCTTTGCTCATTTAGTTCAGTATAGGATCGGCGAGCGCGAGCGGTTTGGATCGAGAACGAATGTGTGACTGCGCCGACCGAGAGCGAGAGCTACTTAGCAGAGCAACAAAAAAAGTCAAGTTTTCATATTAAACTTCGGTTACTTACAACCTTTCGGCCCGGAATGTTACTATCTGTGGACTATTCGTATAATTTTGACACTATTCGGTCCCATTCGTTCTGATCTTTCCGACCGCAGTGATCGCTGGTCTGGCTGAACTAAATGAGCAAAAGACCTAAAAGAGCGAACTAGTTCATGGGAGCGATTGAACGAGATCGGAGCGCTCCGATCAACGAACGAAACGGCACAAGCCTAGTTTTAATGACTTTTCATGATAACACTCGTTATCTACGTACCTGTGTTCAGGGTTAAAATTTAAGTTTAATCGAGTGGGTTACTGGTATTATTTAAATTGTTTGTGGAAGTTTCGAAATATATTCAAATTATTAGTTTATTGGTATTGGAACTCATTTATTGTTTTTCCCCTCACTAGCTCGGAAACACGTGTTTTGTCCTTTAATACCAGCGGGTAAAAACGCATTTTATCCACTAGTGGGTAAAGTAATTTGACCTTGAATAAAGTCAAATTAACTGCTTTAAAATTGATAAAAGTAGGTGAATCTAGTAATAAAGATGATTTACCACCTGTGAAACTACTGGAAGCAGTGATAAACGATTTTTTTGCGTTGTAGTTTATTCCTCGCTATAGTGAGGGGAAAAGTTTTGTGTTACACTCGGGTGCAAATGTATTTTACTTCTCGTGTGTTAAAATACAACTGTGGGGGCAAAGTTGTATTTTTATAACAAATAACTATTATTGGTATTGGAACTTTTGGAACTCATTTATTGTTTTATGTCGGTAAAGTTTTAGCCATTTTGACTAACAGAGAGACTCATAGGTTTTTAGCGCAAAGCACTAGACTAGATTATTTGGTTACCGATAAAAAGATACAGGTTTTATTGAGTAACTTTTACTATGGGAACAATCTCGAAATGGTAAAAAAAACTTATAGAAAATATCAAAGTAAAAATAATTTTTGTTTTTAACCGCCGGCGCCGCCCCAAATCTCAAGGAAGGGGGTTCTCAATTCGTCTGTATTTTTTGTATGTTTGTTTCACGATATCTCCGTCATTACTGGACCAATTTTGTTTTTTTTTGTTGATATATGTATACAGATTGGTCCCATTTTTATCAGAACCCAGCTCTGATGGTGGGATCCTGGAGAAATCGAGTGAACTCCTCAAATCTGAACGGCACACTTATGACTGTGCACACTAGTGACTTTGGTATTTTTATAAGAACAGCGCTGCGTGCATTGAAGTTCAGAACATTGACATTTATTTGTTAGGAGATTTGTTCTCTTTGATGTTTGTTAAGCATCTTGAGTTTTCAAGTCAAATTTTGTCAAGCTCGATTTCTTATAACCGGATATTGCATTCATGAGGAATTGAGGAAACTCCTTAAACCTCAACGGTATGCGTATATTCATTTGTATTTCCATCAAATAATCAAAGATTTACATTAAAAAATATCTACACATTTCTACATAATCAAACATTTCAAGTACCTTTCACCAAAACCCCAAAACCGGCGGTTTTTTTCTTAAAAATTATCTAGTTCATTGGTATATCTACAGCAGAAAGAACTTGCCAGCGTTTAGGTTCTAAGTTCCAAGGTATCATTTCTATACCACCATATACCACTTATATCAAAATGTTTTTATCATGAATAAAATTAAACTAAAATCCATTCATTTTATTACGCTACTCTGGTTAGTACTCACTGGAATTTGAGAAACCTTTTATTATAAGTCGTGAGATCATCTCATTATCCGGGGAAGGGAAAATCACTTTAAACAACAAGGGAAAGAAAGCCGGATGCTGATTTTAAGGGTTCCGTATGTAATTTAATATTTTAATAACGGTTACTTTAGTGACTGTTTAAAGGTGGGTATAGGCTACTTGATACTTTTTAGGGTTCCGTAGTCAACTAGGAATCCTTAAAGTTTCGCCATGTCTGTCAGTCAGTCCGTCCGTCCGTCCGTCCGCGGATAATCTCAGTAACCGTTAGCACTAGAAAGCTGAAATTTGGTACCAATATGTATATCAATCATGCCAACAAAGTGCAAAAATAAAAACTGGAAAAAAATGTTTTATTAGGGTACCCCCCTACATGTAAAATGGGGACTGATATTTTTTTTCATGCCAACCCCAACGTGTGACATATTGTTGGATAGGTATTAAAAAAATTAATAAGGGTTGTTTTTTAATAATATTAATATTTTATAAAAAAAAGTGCGTCCCCCCCCTCTAACTTTTGAACCATATGTTTAAAAAATAATATGAAAAAAATCACAAAAGTAGAACTTTATAAAGACTTTCTAGGAGAATTGTTTTGAACCTGATAGGTTCAGTAGTTTTTGAGAAAAATACGGAAAACTACGGAACCCTACACTGAGCGTGGCCCGACACGCTCTTGGCCGGTTTTTTAAAGTCTGTCTTATATGATTAAGTACTGTCCAAATTAACCGAAAACAGCAAAAATATTTTTAAAGTAGGTATTATTTTAACTATAAAACTCCCGTGAGACTCATACATATTTAAAAATATTTTATGCGTGTGGTATGCGTCGCGCTCTCGACATGTAAAGGCGGGGTGTCGCTACTCTTGAGAAAGGTTCTCGAAATTGAGCCGAAACATGTCGAACGCTATATCGACTTAAGAGTAACCCGCTTAAAATATTTTTAAATAAAGTAGGTATTACTTTTACGTAATCAGGCGAAAACAACACATTAGTCAATAGAATATCCTGTGCATCAGGTTACATTCGAAAATAACATTTTCAGTACAGACGGTGTTTTTTTACGCACTAGTGCGAGAAGTGGTTCATTATATGATAGTTCGAAACTTTGGAGGCTCATCTGTACTGAAAAACGTCGTACGATACACGTGCGAAAAGGAAATTCGAAACGAGTGGCGATAAATTAAAACACGACCGAAGGGAGTTTTAGTACTTAAAAATAAAAAAAAAATAAAAATACGTTTATTACCATAACACAAAAAGAGTACAGCAACTTCCTTTTTTACGCACTTGTATCGTAATATACTATTACTGACTTTTAATTATTAGGCATAAAGTTCATTATATCAGTGATTGTTTTGACATGAAGTAAGTTCGAATTTGAGAACGTCACTATACATCGCTGACAGCGTTTTCGGTGGCCAAAATAAAAAAAATACACACAGTTTTGATCGAAAATACGTAGTCATTATACACTTTTATACCCAAAATCTATAAGTATTGGTTTTTATGTCAAATACTACAGAAGACAATCATTTATTATGCCATATTCGATATGAGTCGAGTAGCCTATTGATTACTGTATTACCAAAATAGGCAGAGCACATGAACCTGGGGGGTTACCATGACGTGCTAAAGCCGTTCAGTTTAGGTTGAGAGAGAGGGACGGAGCTATGTAACTGCTATAGCTGTGTCCCTTTCTCTCAACCTAAACTGAACGTCTTTAGTACGTCATGGTAACCCCTCTGTTCAAGATTCAGTGACACTTTTAGCACTTGAGGAGTTAAAAGTAAACAAAATTGTGATATTGCAGTGACAGGTTGTTAGTCCAAGTTGTGAAGGGGATGATGAAATTCCTAATCCGTCACGTCACTGGGCACAAACAGGCTTCGCCGAGTAACCAGCATACCAACGTAGCGAACGAAACTCACACTTTTATCACAGTATAATAAAGAGTACTATCGTACAGTATGGCCACTCCCGCTCCCCGCTGAAAGTGCCGCCCACCCACTCTCGGTTACCTCACAGTTACCGCCTGTCAAATACACGACCAGTCCACCTGTCATATCGCTCGTTAACCTACACGAACTTAGATTGTGTGCTAGGAACGCGCCTCTTTCATATAATGATCGCCAGTGTCTTAAGTGTGCTTTTATGAAAAAGAAACAAAAAAATACAAAAACAATGACCTAATATGAAAACTATAAAAATTAAAAACATAATTTCAGCACTATTTTTCTTGTTACGGACCCCCAAAAAGCCTCTCCAACCAAATGACTTATCCGTACTTTAATAAATCCTTTAAAAAAACTTACTTTCACCGCAAGACAAACCCTGAGAGATCGTAATTATTTCCAAGAGATAAGAAGACATTTTTCAATTTTCAAGAGGGAAATCCCTTCGTTTATTTACTAGGGCCTGTTTAATGTCACGAATTCTCTTAAGGACCCTTAAGGACCCTACTTGGGGCTTGAAAGTCGATTGCAGGATTGAAAAGTAAAAGGATTTTTTTAATTGTTAAAATTACAAATCATTCCGGCGTATTCTGTTTCCAATTGTATCACTTATCTTATCTATGTGGTTGTGGATAAAGTATAGCCTGACAAGTTTTTATTTGACCCTCGCCACGTTGCGGATTTTCAGCTGAACTAATTTCTTTTACTGGCAAGGATTAATATTTGACACCCGTCGTCGAAAGGCATTTAATGTCAGTGATGTAAACGAGAAGTAAATATTTTAGATTTTCTAACGGTTTCATCGCAAATATGCCCAAAATAATATTTAAAAAAGTGAAAATAATTATACTTAACGAGATAAATTACTAACAACAAAAAAGGATGAAGGATTTCACAGTATTTCGATAACAATGTTCCGAAATCGGTTGTTGACATGTCCGGTACTGACAATGTATAGTGCAGTTCTCCTGTACTGATTATTTAATTTCGATTTAGCTTAATATACAGGGTGTTTCCTGTAACAGGAGCAATAAATTAAAATGTAGATTCCTTAGATTATTAGTAGTCATAGTTAAAATATCTTAATGTTCCAAAGTCCTAAAATATGGAGAAAGAGCAATTCAAATTAAATTTCACAGTCAGTGGATGCTAACTATCGCGAAATTATCGCTTTACGGTCATTTAGTGGCGTGGTACCGGGGCTAACTTCAGAAATAATCTTAAACCAATCGCAAATAGTAGTCTTATCTAGGCGGACTAGGAACAATTTTCAATTGTAAGTCACACAAAATGACACTCGAATTTTGGTTATTTTTTAAAATCCGTCTTGAAAATCGTAAAATCTTTCGGTCTGAACTTTTTATTCAACTCATTCGGATAATTTAAAATAAAAAGTAGTACTGACTTGTCAATTAAATTGTCAATGTCGCTGAAAAATGGCACGATATACTTCTCAAGAATTATGTGACATGATTTTGCTCTACGGAGAAACGAGAGGCAATGCTGCTCGAGCTCTCAATTTGTACCGGGAGCGGAATCCTAACCGGAGGCATCCTGCGAATTAACGGCCGCGTCATTGTGAACGCTGTGCAACATGTGCGGGACGACCTGCCCATATCCGGCAGAGTGCAGCCGCCACAAGGGCCTGGTGCAGCATTTAACGTCAGACTGGCACTGGAACGACGGATTCTTCAGCACTTCCGTGAACGTCCAACTACCAGCACAAGGAGAGCGGGTCTGTTATTTGGTGTCAATAATAGTATTGTTCACAAAGTTTTAAAAAAGAATAAGAAGCATCCATACAAATTTTTAAAAGTGCAGGCTTTGTTGCAGCGAGATTACTTAGCGCGGCAAGTTTATTGTGAGTGGTTCATGGAACAGTGCCATGGGGACAGACGCGATATAACATTCGCACAAAATGTTATCTGGACCGATGAATCAACGTTTACTAACAAATGGACTATGGAATCGAAAAAATACCCATTATTGGAGTACGAACAACCCCCGTTTAATGAGACAGACAGCTCACCAATATCGGTTCTCTGTGAACGTCTGGGCAGCTGTACACGGAAATACGATAATTGGTCCGGTATTCATCGATGGTAATTTAAATACAGTCCGTTTTTTAGACTTGATAAATGGCACTTTGTTACAGTATTACAACAATCTGCCGGAGGAAATAAGAAACGCAACATGGTTCCAACTCGATGGAGCCCCTGCTCATTCCACTGTGGCAATCCGTGAAAAGTTGTCTGAATTATTTGGAGATCGATGGATCGGACGATTCGGACCTAAGCGATGGCCACCGAGGTCGCCGGATTTAACTTGTCTGGACTTCTTTTTATGGGGAGCTATCAAAAACGACGTGTATTCTGCCGAAGTGGATAATGTAGAAATGTTAAAAGATCGAATTATTCAGGCATTTAACACCATACGGCAACGTGATCTAAATGTAGTTCATCGAAATACATTATTAAGGTACGAAGCATGCATACAAGCACATGGCCAGCATATCGAGAACATTTTAAATTAAGTAAGTGGCTAGTAGGCAATTAATTATTAAGGATTCTGACAAGAAGCCATAGAATTTTAGTTATTTTTTGTTTTCTTTAACTATTTCATTATACGTGCATAAAACCAAAAATTATTCAATTATTGCATTTTTATTAAGTGTAAGTAATCGATGTGTCGATGTAAATACTCCAACTTCTTTTGACAAGTGCCATTGATTCACAGTCCGAAAGAGAAGTCAATGTGTCGCACTAGTGGCAATCTTGACATTTGAATTACTTTTGAATTCGTCATTACTCGGTTAATGAAAACGAAACAGCTATTTACTTGACCTCTCTATCGGCCTTAATTTGTGACTAAGGTTCTCCTATACACCTTTGTGGGTTTGACATACCTACCACGCAATCCCGAATGCAAACTTTTTGATTGCAATGAGCGTTTTTAATTTTTGCCATACCATAACCAAAGCCCGTTTTTCATGCTGTAACCTTTTTGGCCTAAATCACAAAACACAGAACTCTTAAGTGCCGTAAATGTTGGAACCTCTTTGGCTTATCTAATAATAGTGACAAGACCTGACGTTCAACCGTGTTATGATTGAGAATGTCAAGTTATCGAGTGTAAAGTCTGGGCAATATTACAAATTACTATGGTGTGAATTGCGTTTACGTTATTGTACGACAAGCCTTAATTACGCTGAAACCAGAGAAAATCAAGTCGAGGGTTACGACAAATAACATACGACGGTTATCATCATCCATCAGCTAGGACCTATTATTGTAAACAATGTGTAACCAATATGCAATGTCCATCATGAATCATTACTTTATGAGAACAACTAAAAGAACACAAACACAGAACACAACAATAAAAATGTAAGCCACGCATAGCTTGGACTCAATAAACATTTTGATTTTTTATTGTGGTTAATTATTTTACCTAGATAGGTAGTTTACGTTTGCAAAGTTATTTTCTAAACAGTTACGTAAAAGTCCGTTGTGTTTATTAGTTTTATTGCTATCATATCAAGTGTTATCTGTAAATACTTAAAACATAATCACTGAAGTGATTGAAGAACTCGAGCATCCTTTTTGTGACACTTGTGTCACACTCAACGAAGTATTCCGACTAAACACGATAGTAGTGAATCAATGGTTGCCAAGTGTGGCGGCTGACGGCTGTACATTGCTGGCTCGATTTATTTTGTTAGAAAATAACGGTAAAATTATTTTTCAGTTTAATTAATTAAAACCATTTGGACTTAATTACTGATTAGTTAGAGGCTCTATATTTTAATTTATTGCTCCTGTTACAGGAAACACCCTGTATTTTTTGTTCTTATTTAAGGTGTCTGTAGCTCAGCCGTGAAAATGATTTATAGAAATAAGGAAGCCGTTACATCATTGACACCAGTATAAAACAAGGTCCCATGCAAAAACAAAATAAACATCGACGACTTGGCTAAAGGCACAAGATTAATGAATTTTAGGCTGTGCGGAAACAAGTAGCGAGTATTTAAACCATGCTTATTAAACTTTGATTCTCTAAAACCCTGTTTTCATTTTCTACAAATATTTACGCGAAACCAGTACACGCTGTCCCCATTATACATGACGTCCGAACATTATTGCCATATGAAAGCGGTTTGTAGCGACACTCTTTCAGGGTCAAATAAAATCTTGTCAGGCTATACCTATCCGTCACGCTTTGGCAAGTATGCCAGTGTGAGAGTGACAGATGTCTTATCCACGTGGATTAGTGATAAAATTGGAAGCATAATACGCCGGCAGGCAGGAGTTAAATTCTAATAAATATAAGTACCTAAGCTCCGAAAATGAAACAGGTATATATTATGTGAGATGTCCAACTCACTTACCAAGTTTCATGAGACTGATAGTTACGAAATAGGCATTTGACTTGTAACATTTTAATGGTGTCTAAGTATTTTTTTGGAATAACTGAGGCTGATACACTTAAGAGCAAATATGTACATACATACCTACTTAGGTATCAAAGATAAATGAGAAAAAAAAATCTAGAGTCAAAATTGTGTAGGTGGTCATCTAGACTGCGCTAATGACCTAACTCTAATCTCTCGACACCCAATTCCTGAACCAATACCAAACATTCGAGAACTCATAGTACACGAATTTTAAAGTCATCATTTCGATCTCAAGGCATTGTTCTAAGAACAATAGCGACTTCGTTAAACTTAATACTTTGGGATGGGCTATTACTACCTTTCCAAAAGGTCTTATCTCCCTATGAAAAGTTGAGTACTTACGACCTTTTGAGAATTATGACGGCTACGGCTGGAGGTTTGGCTAATTTTACAAAAGGGTGTATCTCCCTAGAAATATATGGGTAGATAGGACGTTTTGGAAGTTATAGTCGGCTCGGGGGTTAAAAGGATTAAGATTATCGATACCTACTTCAATTTAAAGGAATGGTATTGTGTACATTGACGTGACTGGGATGAAATTTTATATAGTGCAGATAACTAGATATGGGTTTTTATTGGGGTAGGTACTGTAATGCTAAAAATGATACGCGTATTTTTGTTGTTACAATTTAGGAATATTTTTTTATACCACGTCGGTGGCAAACAGGTATACGGTCCGCCTGCTGGAAAGCGGTCACCGTAACCTATGGACGCCTGCAACTCAAGGGGAGTCACATGCGGGATATGTAAAATCTTGAATATTTTTTTCCGGACCAAGGTCCAATAATTGGTCCAAGATTTATATAACAATTATTGTTAGTTTTTTCTCGCCACTGGTGGACTGGTGGAGCAGAGATTACCTTAAGGCTTTAAGTCTGTCATTTACTCATAAAATTCAAATTTTGTAGAAGAAATTCCGATGTAAACTTGATAAAATGAGTGACGGATTGAGTTTCACAAACGTGACAGTAATGCAGAAGCTAATATTAATACCTACTAATTTTATCAAAGTAAATTGCCAGACACTCATCAACAACATGGAATCTTGAGCTTCGCGAAGGTTTCGAAGCACAAGGGTTATAAATTTTTAAATATTTTCATCACACGAACTCAATGAAGATACTAAAATACCTAATAAATAAAATTGAATCAACCCAAAATGTATTTCATCAAATATTCTAGCGACCAGCAACAAATCTAAAATATCAGCTCCAACGGACCAAGATAAAAGCGGGCGCAGCGGCAGAAAGTGCCGAAATTTTGAAACGTAATAAATACAAAAGTCTTGGCAAAGAATACCTTTTTGTACCCTTTGGTGTAGAAACTCTAGGTCCATGGGGCCCCAGCGCGAACAAGTTGTTCACAGCAATCGCGAAGCGTCTGGTTGAGGTAACTGGTGACCGAAGAGCTGGCGACTTCCTCGCACAAAGTATCAGCATTGCGATACAGCGAGGAAATGTCGCCAGTATCCTTGGTACAATGCCTCAAGGGCCTATTTTAGACATTAGCTAGCTTTTAAGTTTAGTCTTAGTTTCTTATATAATTATGTAAATATGTTCATGTAAATAAAATACAGATAATATTATGTTCTTTAAGTTAATATGCAAATGTGTACAAAAAAATTTGTTCCCAATTGACAATAATACTTTTAATACTTTACTTACACAAAATTCATACAAAAATGATATCCTACATTTATTCTTATGAAGTAAATAAAATAAAACACTAATTAAACCGTAGCAGCGAATGCCATCGGCAGACCACTCAGGTCCTTAGCAATACTCGTCTTAAGTCCACATCATACCCTGCAAGTTACTTTTTATGTACTTACGCTTACGAAAATACATAGTTTCGTAATAAAATTGGGTAAAAATGTATTATGTATGTAACTTTTAATAAAAATATACAGATACAAAGAAATTAAGAATTCAAATTAATATGTACTTACTCGTAAGAATATACTCGTACAAATACAAAGAAATTAAATTAAAATTAATATGTTCAAAGCAACACCTACATTTGGTAAATAAAAAGTTGCTATTGACGTTAGTTTTATTATAAGAAAAAGCAATACAAAAATAGAAATAAGAAAAAACCAAGAATATGTATATTCTTCTGAAAAAAAAAACGACATAAACTAAGGGATAAAATGCACCAATTTTTATCGAAGTAGACTGACTAAGGATTCAAGATTGAAATAGTGGCTTCCATTCGAGTTAACATTTCGTATAAGAAAATAAAAACAGCTTTTAAGCTCACTTCTGAGCCTCTGCCTTGACGTTTTTGATGATTAGAATAAGTCATAGCTTAAAATCCATTTAAAATAAACATTTATTTTATAGGGAAAGAAAACAACGCCATAATCGGTTACCTACAGCTAAAAAATACATAATATTTTCATGAAAAAGTGCAGGCCGTTTTTCGAGATATGCGTCGCTTAATGACATTATTCGTCGATCCCTTGCAACCATCAATGTGCCTGCTCTCCTTGAGCCGACTGGCATAATCAGAGATGATGGCAAGAGGCCTGATGGAGTGTCCTTGGTCCCTTGGAATATGGGACGAATGTTAATGTGGGATGCTATTTGCGTAGACACATTGGCACCGTCTCACCTCCAACGGTTCCAACGGATCAAGATAAAAGCGCGCGCAGCGGCAGAAAGTGCCGAAATTTTGAAACGTAATAAATACAAAAGTTTTGGCAAATAATACATTTTTGTACCTTTTGGCGTAGAAACTCTAGGTCCATGGGGTCCACAGGAATCGCGAAGCGTCTGGTTGAGGTAACTGGTGACCGAAGAGCTTCTTCGCACAACGTATCAGCATCAGCATTGCGATACAGCGAGGAAATGTCGCCAGTATCCTTGGTACAATGCCTCAAGGGCCTATTTTAGACATTAGCTTTTAAGTATAGTCTTAGTTTCTTATATAATTATGTAAATATGTTCATGTAAATAAAGATTATATCAATTCTCACTATCTATCAAAACTCCTCGGCTTACCTGACCAATCTTTCCTTTCCTCTCTCAATTCTTTACTTGCATAGTGTGCGTCGTCCTTAACTGTAAAAACTTATTAACTTATCTGCGAAGGTGTGCTCTATGCCGACGCAAAGCTCATTAATCGACACTGATTTAAAATCGCTTATTTTTATTTCTTGATGGCAGTTTTTAGGGTTCCGTAGTCACTAGGAACCCTTATGGTTTCGCCATGTCTGTCTGTCCGTCCGTCCGTCCGTCCGTCCGTCCGTCCGCGGATAATCTCAGTAACCATTAGCACTAGAAAGCTGAAACTTGGTACCAATATGTATATCAATCACGCCGACAAAGTGCAAAAATAAAAAATGGAAAAAAATGTTTTGTTAGGGTACCCCCCCTACATGTAAAGTGGGGGCTGATATTTTTTTTAATTCCAACCCCAACGTGTTGGATAGGTATTTAAAAATGAATAAGGGTTTACTAAGATCGCTTTTTGATAATATTAATATTTTCGGAAATAATCGCTCCTAAAGGAAAAAAAAGTGCGTCCCCCCCCTCTAACTTTTGAACCATATGGTTAAAAAATATGAAAAAAATCACAAAAGTAGAACTTTATAAAGAATTTCTAGGAAAATTGTTTTGAACTTCATAGGTTCAGTAGTTTTTGAGAAAAATACGGAAAACTACGGAACCCTACACTGAGCGTGGCCCGACACGCTCTTGGCCGGTTTTTATTTAATAGATAATTTAAGTGGCAGGAACTGAAGTCTGTTGGGACTGAGCTGTGGGACATAATAGTACATGTCAGTGGTTTTAACGCTCGGCATTTTTCATTCCTTAATAGATTAAACTTTGTTCGGTTCCCGTTTGTTTCTTTTCTTTTAGTTAATATTTTGATTACCTATACGATTTTGACTCATGGAGACCCTATACATCTCTAAGGATAATTAGATTAAGTATACATGTTATCTTTAGTTGTGACATTTAGAGTCATTTGCATTTCTAAAGTAATTTAAGACTTCTTTTTTTTTGTATTTTTACTTCTCTATAATATTATGTGTAGGTTTTAGTTGAAAATCAACATTTAGAGACCTTATACATCTCTAATCAGTGTAGTAGCGTTATACTTTAGTTAGAACTTAGAAATAGTATTATCAATTGTAATTTCAGTTCAACTTGTATACTGACGTCTAAAAGTGCTCCAGTGGCCTATATGCTGAATAAATGATTTGTAATTTGTAATGGAGGTTAACCCACCATTTTATATGGAATTTGACAGTTGACAGCCCACTAACCTAGAGTTAAACGGGTGGAGCAAGTGGCCTTACATTAGCAAAAGTTTAACAGAATTTCTGAAATAGCTGAAATTTTGAATGTGGGTTGCTAACAAAAGAGAAATATCAGAAAGAGACTTTTAAACACGTACAAATGTAGCTGCTGAAAACAATACAATTTTCGAGCACTAAAAACACTAAAATGTACATAATAACGAGCTACCTTACGCCCCGTCTTATTCCAGTATTTCCAGTGCTTATATCAGAGAGCACATTAATATTAAGTAGCGAGATACTGCGATTCAGCGACGGAGTATTCTGGACTTCTTACTTCGGAATGTAAAATTTTAAAAGTCTGGCATTTGCATTTCTTGAGCAAAGATTTCAAACTTGGAGAATTTGATATTGATGAATTTGGTGCTATTTAGTTGTAATCTTTTTTCCATTTTGCTTTTCGGTGAAGGAAAACATCCTGAGGAAACCGAACCAATTCCAATAAGGCCCAGTTACCCTTCGGGTTGGAAGGACAAATAGCAGTTGCTTTCGTAAAACTAGTGGCTACGTCAAATCTTAGGATTAGTTGTCAAAGCGGACCCCAGGCTCCCATGAGCCGTGGCAAATGCCGGGATAACGCAAGGAGGATGAGGATGAAATTAAGCTTGTAGTTAATTTGCTATAGTTTACAACAGAGATTCCTCTTGGAAACAAAAAGTCCCGTATGATAGATAAATCAATATGCAAAAATCCTAAAACTTTATACAAACAATCAAAACTGAAACTGAAACTACCAGCTCCGCTTCTTACAAGTTACAGAATCGGGCACCGCTCAAGTATTTGCTCCCCAAATTGGAAGGGTTGAGTGTTTGAGTTCTCAACTACCTTTTAAATTGAGTGAAGGTTCCCTGAATTCACAATTGAGCTGGGATTGAATGCATGCGGGGTGGAAATGGGGCAATTATGGCGTTTGGGATGGGGGTGATCTTATAACGAGTGGACTGGGGACTGTTTTTTATTCTGTTTTTGTTGGAGTTGAGAGTTTTTATGTTGGAACGGCTACTGTAAGTTTTGGGTACTTTAGGGGTCTGTTGAGATTACAAACGAAAGCGACAGAACCGTTGAGATAAATAAATACTATTGAGTTGGGTCAGTTTCGTTTTGTCTTTTTTTTCTGCGTATTTATGATATAAACTTATTTATTTGAGCACCCGATATTTCGACCCAGTTACATTCACCATGATCACGGAAAACCCCGGATCCTGGTCAATATAAGTGTAATGAAACTAACCATGAATCAGTTAAAACTGTTATGGTCGTGATTGTCATGAAAGTCTCAAGGATAGTAAAATAGTTACTAAAATGTTAACTTGAAATATGTGTACAGAATGAGAAAGTTTAAAGTGTTATATTACTTTTCGTTTTATTATGTAATTCAACTATCAGTTTGACTTTTAAAAACTGTTATCATCATCCTCCTTGCGTTATCCTGGCACTTGCCACGGCTCATGGGAGCCTGGGGTCCGCTTTGACAACTGATCCCAAGATTAAGGATAGGCACTAGGTTTACGAAAGCGACTGCCATCTGACCTTCCAATCCGAAGGGTAACTAGGCCTTATTGGAATTAGTCCGGTTTCCTCAGAATGTTTTCCTTCACCGAAAAGCGACTGGCAAATATCAAATGTCATTTCGCACATAAGCTCCGAAAAACTCATTGGTACGAGCCGGGGTTCGAACCCGTGACCTCCGGATTGAAAGTCGTACGCTCTTACCGCTAGGCCACCAGCGCTTCAAAGTTTTTTTAAAAACTGTTAAATCCCTTATTTAAGACTGTGTATGTATCGTCCATTAAATATCTACACCAACCTTAACTCAGACAAACCTAATTAACTCGGAATCACCAATGAAAGCTCCAAACCAAATATAAACGTGTTTGCATACGAGTAATCACTCCCGAGAAGGTATCAGCAAATATGACGAACAAACGTAATGTAGTTAGCTGGCTGACTTCATTGGGTTATACCGGGAAACTTTATATGAAGAAGGTTCACTTTAAACGTATAAAAACTAATAGAAAAGTTAAAAGATTTTTCATAAGCTTTTGACTGCTTCAATCATAGAAATATATTGATAATTTATGTTACTTGTTTTTTTTTTCAACACCATATGTTTTAATGTTAAAATAATTATTCATATCTGACGTCTACGTCTGTACCTACTTAATTAAACCTGAATAGTATATTAAAAAAAATCGGATTACCTCAAGGGTCGGTCCTAGGACTGTTGCTATTCTTTATAACCAAATATATACATTTCATTTCATTTTCATTTATTTATTTCATTAAACAATACATGATTGTGTTTGAAATCACGGACATAAAATAGACAATATAAGACAATTTGTATATGCTAAAAATATATAAACTAGAGCAAGCAGTACATTAACTTCATGATTATTATTATACAGGTCATTTCACATTTAGATCAAGCATGCTTGTATTTATACTATTTATACCAATACATAATCAAATTCAATTAAATTCAAATCACATTACAGCTAAAATTAAATTTTAATCATGTCACAACATTAATTAGGTACTCGCCATGAAATCCACTACTGAGTATAGGCACTGGTCTAGCAGGATATTTTTTAGTTTATTTGCAAACTTATGTGTACATGCTACAGATTTAAGGTCTATTGGCAGCTTGTTGAACAGAGTTATACCCTGGTATGATTCTGCTTGTTTCACAACTTTCAGACGGCTAACAATAGAAAGGGGCAAATTTTTGAGCCTTGTGGCCAGTCTTGTGGTCCTTTTTTCAGGAGATTCAATGTCATACAATTGCTTTACCAAATCCGTTAGAACCACCAGAATGTAAAGGCTTGGAACAGTCAGTATTTTAAAACTTTTAAAAAACTCTTCGCATGAGATCCACTGAGGAACTTTTGCCATGATTCGAATAGCTCGCTTTTGTAAAATAAAAACAGACTATACGTTGCACTTGAGACTGTTGCCCCATAGTTTAACACTATAACGTATCCTGGATTCAATTAACGCAAAGTACACCGATTTAAGTTGACACAACATTAGTTCATCCCGTAAGCTTCTGAGTGCGTAGCAAGCTGAACTAAGTGAGGCAGTCAGCGAAGTCGTCTTGCTTCCAACTAAGCCGTGAGTCAATATGTACGCCTAGAAATTTAACAGTCTCTACTTGGTCGATCATAGCACTATCAAAATGAATAGTCAGCAGATCATTATTTCTTGCTGTGGTTCGGAAAAGTAATACATTTGTGTTTTTGCAGTTGAGCCTGAGATTATTTTCTTTGAACCAAGTACTGAACAAATCAAGTGCTTTTGTTACTCTCTCACTCAATTCAATCATTGTGTCGTCAAAAACAACAGCATTTGTGTCATCCGCAAATACGTGTGTGCAGTGCATATATTATAGTCAAATTGAAATTTTTGACTACATTGATCATAGATCTACATAGATAACGTATGTAGTTATTTCCATTTCAATTGTTAGATTCTAAAAGAAAAAAAATAGGTCTTTCTGAGGCGTTTGATAGCATGGACAAATTAAACTATTATTTTAAAATAGAAACCAGTGTAATGCATTCTGATTAAACATCGTCATAATTAAAATGACTATAGATACTTAATAAACATTTGTACTTACCTACTTAATGAAACACTGTAGAATATAACTAAAAAACGGAGTGCTTCAGGGGTCTGTCTTAGGGATGTTGCTATTCTTGGTCTATTAAAACTTAGTGCCTATCAATTACTTGCTTAGTTAATTCATAAACTAACTACCGATAAAGTAAAAACAGAAAAACTAACGAACATAAATTAATTTAGAGGAAAAAAAAACTTACGTAAGTAATAATTATGTTGGGAAACATCTTTCCATAGGTACGAAATGAACCAAGAATGTGCGGTGCAAACAATTATAATTAATTTGCTTACAAATGGTACTAAAGTGAGTAATGAGTACAATCTTATTCTACGTATTCTGTGAGAAATGTTAAATTATAGACCAGGAGTGGTTATTAAATTTTAATAACGACCACATACACTTTCAAATATATGTATATTATGTTCTTGTTTATACGTTCTTAATAATTCATTATTCATTGCATAATCATTGTACATTTTTTTGTTTGATTTTTATAGTGCCAGTGGCAAACAATATTACACGGGCGTAAGCGGGTCATTAATTATTATACAACGTGTTTCCGGTATCACTCAAAACCTCAGACACCCCAACTGATTTTTATTTTTTTAAACTCATCTAGAGTATTCATCTTTTAATCTGATCGTTACTTTTTTTTAAATTGAATTTTTAATTTTCTGTACAGCTCTACTTGACTTTTAGCTCTACGCTCAATAAAATAATTGCTAACTACCATCATAAACCATAAGACTATTTA
This sequence comes from Leguminivora glycinivorella, assembly GCF_023078275.1. NCBI lineage: Eukaryota > Metazoa > Arthropoda > Insecta > Lepidoptera > Tortricidae > Leguminivora > Leguminivora glycinivorella. Next base: position 13,312,590 of record NC_062991.1, read on the forward strand.
TTTGTGTACGTTACTGCAACGACATAAGGTTTACCAATAGACAGCTAAGATGTCACTGTAAAACACTTTAAAGCTTTGTCAGAGTAAACTTCAAATGTAAGCAAATTTAAACCCAATATTCAAAGTGACAAGGTTGTAATTAGGTACGAGTTCAATTTGTTATGACTTATGATAAACATTAAGATTAAACTGACAAACAACGTCAAACTAGTAGCGGAAAAAATAATCGTCCAAGTAACCAGCCAGTATTAATACCCCTAAATACTGAAAAAGGTAAACAACCTCTAGCAATGCGATATACACAATGTTGTATTACGAGTACAATAGAATGGGCACGTAAAAAATAACTAATAATACTAATTTTAATAAAAATATTACCCCCATCAAGATATAGCTCAATCGATTCTACTCTCGATTCTGAACAAACTGTTTTCAGGTTTTTAGTGTTAAGTGAAACACGGTGTATACTCTGTCAAACAAGTCTGTCAGTAAATAAGAACAAAGAAAACGATATGCATCCTTTTCGTTAGAGTGCTAGAGAAAAGGATACCTATAGTTTCCTTTGTTCTTATTTACTGACAGACTTGTTTGACAGAGTATAGGTCTCCAATTTGGAAAAAAATAGGATATTGTTCTAGAAGTGATTTTAGTTCATTTGAAACTAAATCATTTGTTTAGAGTTGTCCATACAACATTGCATGGTATAATTATGGTACCGATACGCTGTAATGGGGAAAGAGGGGAGGTTTTCTTCTAAAGAGTGACAGTCAGAGATTTGAATAGGGCCACCGGAGAAATCGTAATCAGTATGTTTATTGCTTTCATAGGTTATACAGGTGGTACATGGCAAACTCAAAATTGGATCTCTGGACTCTAATGCCTAAGTATAATAATAAAATATTTTGCAGTGAAAAAGTCTTTCCATCTCCTTTACTGAGTTAACCGAGTCAGCAATCGTCACTCGTTAGGAAACTCTCTGCTTGTCTGACATCATTAGATCGCAATCAAATAGTTTGTAGAATGATTTCAAATCAAATAGTTTGTAATGATTTCAAATCAATCCGGAAACTTAATAATGGAGCATGTTGATTAATCAAAAGGATTTCATGTGGCATTTACAATTAAATTACGAGAAATAATTTGAATATGGAACGGAATGATTAATTATAGGAACTTACGTATTAGCACTGTTCGTAGCCGAATGCACAAGCGCTCACGAAACGCTCACAATAATATCTCTTTCGTAGCTACCTATATCTATCGCTCTTGCGTATTGGCGCGACAGAGCCAGACTACATTTCTGCGGCGTTTCGGTGGCGTTTCGCGTCGCAGTATGCCATTCGGCTAGTAGGAGAATAGGAGAATTACTCCATACTTAATTATATTGGTTTATGGCATTTTAGCTAACCTACTTACTATGACGTTTTGGAACAAGTTGCTAGATTGAGAACATGTACTTTTGTAGTCAATATCACTAGCTTACAAATTCCTAGCTATTTATTTAGTCTTTATAAACGTTTTTAATATTCTCTTAGGATCGATAATATTTTGCGTAATATATGTATATTTATTTTGGTATTTGGTTGTTGTCAATCTTCTTAATTTACTAGACTGTCATTATTCATCAGAATTCAGCCAATTTCATTACCTAACTCAATAACCTAACTAAATAATTTACTTCAGCAAAAGATCTTAATTCCAAATTATAATCATGACTGTAACAACATTCACTTTGAAGTAGTCTTTGATTTTGAAACCTAATTAGTTTTACTTGGAGGAGTTAATTAGATGCTATCTAGTGCCATATTGCTTTACTAGGTTATATTCAAAATTGATAACCATGTATGCATGTATCTACTCGTAAACTACCAAAAAGAGCATAAAAATGACTTGCATAACAGATTTAATATAGTATTTTATGCAACAGGCGTTTAAAAGAGGTCAAAAAAGACTAGTGGCGTGGGTATCATTTTGAGGCGAAGGCCGAAAATTATTAATAAAGACGCCACGAGTACTTTTTGACTCAGTTAAACACCGTTGCATACAATACTTTTCTATGACCATGCTCTTAGTTTTTAATAGTTTTTCTAGAATAATTTTCGTGAAATTCACATTTATTCCTGTATTTTGACGCAAAGGTTTGCACTGTCAGCCCAACTGCCCAAAGCCATTCCGCGCACGCGCGCAGTATCGTTATAACAATGCGTTGCCATGGTTACAGAGCCAAACAATGCGTTTTCAATTTTTTCGTTACTGCGCGCATGCGTGGAAAGCCGGCGGACGCTGGCTTTGGGGAATAGACTTTTATGTAGGGTTTTAAAGATCTGTGCACGACCCAGTAAATGACAAATAACAGTTCGGAAGTAGAAAAAAAATATAAAAAAAAACACGTCACAATCGATTCAAAATCTCAGCAGTTCTCGAAAAGTTTGTACAAAAATTAAGGAAATAGTTAAATTTGTTTTTATTATTCCTTTTTCGTTACCAAGATTTATTTCATGAATTGAGATTTTAGTAAGTTTTATTTGGTCATTAAGGTCTAGTATCTATATTTTGTTAATTATAACAATTATCCTGTATATATCTTACGAAAGTCGACTTATATCACTAAATGTTGGTAACAAGATATGATCAATTAAAATTTGCTGACGTGGCTATGTATTGTACAAAGTTTTCGGGAACTGCTCACCTACAGGGTGAAATAAAAAGGACCGTTTAAATTTTGTATATTGACTTTTGAAGTCATAATAAACAACTTTTACTATAGGACCAATGCTGAATTTGCGAAAAAAATATTGGCTGTTCCATAGAAACATCATGACAGTCGAAATGTATGAACAGCCAAGTTTATTTCGCGATTTTGGTCCATTATTGGTCCAGCAATAAAAGTTTTTTTTTTTTCCTATCATGGCTTTTAATCCTTGCTATTTTGAGCCAGGTGGATTCTGCCAATGTCGTGGTGACTTTTGACTTTTTTTTTTTTTTTTACGAGAGTGTTCGGTGATTTTGATTTAATTGCAATAAAAGTTGTTCATTATGACCTCAAAAGTCACTAAGTAAAGTTTGAACGGTCCTTTTTATTTCACCGTGAATAAAAAAAAGATTTCAGCACCGCCACCGTGGATAGTCTACAAATAGGGCGCGCAGAGGTATGTTTTTTTAATCCCCGACGCAAAAACGAAGGGGTGTTATAAGTTTGACGTGTGTGTGTGTCTGTCTGTCTGTCTGTCTGTCTGTCTGTCTGTCTGTCTGTCTGTCTGTCTGTCTGCCAATGTCATGGTCGACTTTTCCCAGCCCGGCAAGGGGGAAAGTATGGGAAAGCACCAGACAATAAATTTACACAAAATGAGTCTTAAAACTTTGGCGGATCGTCCGCCACGAAAAAGAAGCAAAAAAAGTACTTAATAAGGTGCACTACGATTTCCTCAAGATTTCAGGTCAAAAACGAAGGGGTGTTATAAGTTTGACGTGTGTGTGTGTCTGTCTGTCTGTCTGTCTGTCTGTCTGTCTGTCTGTCTGTCTGTCTGTCTGTCTGTCTGTCTGTCTGTCTGTCTGTCTGTCTGTCTGTCTGTCTGTCTGTCTGTCTGTCTGTCTGTCTGTCTGTCTGTCTGTCTGTCTGTCTGTCTGTCTGTCTGTCTGTCTGTCTGTCTATTTATTTAGTCTTTATAAACGTTTTTAATATTCTCTTAGGATCGATAATATTTTGCGTAATATATGTATATTTATTTTGGTATTTGGTTGTTGTCAATCTTCTTAATTTACTAGACTGTCATTATTCATCAGAATTCAGCCAATTTCATTACCTAACTCAATAACCTAACTAAATAATTTACTTCAGCAAAAGATCTTAATTCCAAATTATAATCATGACTGTAACAACATTCACTTTGAAGTAGTCTTTGATTTTGAAACCTAATTAGTTTTACTTGGAGGAGTTAATTAGATGCTATCTAGTGCCATATTGCTTTACTAGGTTATATTCAAAATTGATAACCATGTATGCATGTATCTACTCGTAAACTACCAAAAAGAGCATAAAAATGACTTGCATAACAGATTTAATATAGTATTTTATGCAACAGGCGTTTAAAAGAGGTCAAAAAAGACTAGTGGCGTGGGTATCATTTTGAGGCGAAGGCCGAAAATTATTAATAAAGACGCCACGAGTACTTTTTGACTCAGTTAAACACCGTTGCATACAATACTTTTCTATGACCATGCTCTTAGTTTTTAATAGTTTTTCTAGAATAATTTTCGTGA
>NC_062991.1:16781849-16800200 GCF_023078275.1 Leguminivora glycinivorella
TTTAACAGATTTTATGCAAAAATGACATTTTTCATATTATCTCGGAAACGGTAGGAGCTAGCTCAAAAATAATGTGATTTTTGATCATTTCACACCCGTAGGGTGTGAGTTTATCGAAATCTGTAAAGGTATTTTTCGATATGTCAAAATCTGTCAAAATGTCAATTTTGAAAAAAAAAGTTGTCCAAAATTAAAAAAAAAAAAAAGTCATTTTGATACGGAAACATATAACTCGTGTGGTACTAAAGTACCACCGACAGTCCAAATCTGAAGTCCATTTTCAGATATCTCAAACCGTTTCTGAGCTATCGCGTCTTGAAGTTGACAGATTTTTACAAAATGACACAAATTCACAGTTTTTGGCCAAAGTGTCGTTTTCTAATTTATTGGCCAAATAACATGGAATTTTAACAGTTTTTACACAAGACTGTTACTTTGACAGATTTTAAGCTCAAAATGACATTTTAACATTTTTTGTAAAAAATTATGATTTTCTGTAACATGCTTAGTATAAGTCGATATTAAAAGTGCAATTTATCAGATTTTAAGCAAAAATGACATTTTTCGTATTATCTCGGAAACGGTAGGAGCTAGCTCAAAAATAATGTGATTTTTGATCATTTCACACCCGTAGGGTGTGAGTTTATCGAAATCTGTAAAGGTGATTTTTGATATGTCAAAATCTGTCAAAATGTCTATTTTGAAAAAAAAGTAGTCCAAAATTAAAAAAAAAAAAAGTCATTTTGATACGGAAACATATAACTCGTGTGGTACTAAAGTACCACCGACAGTCCGAATCTGAAGTCCATTTTCCGATATCTGTAACCGTTTCTGAGCTATCACGTCTTGAAGTTGACAGATTTTTACAAATTCACAGTTTTTGGCCTAAGTGTCGTTTTCTAATTTATTGGCCAAATGACATGGAATTTTAACAGTTTTTACACAAGACTGTTCCTTTGACAGATTTTAAGCTCAAAATGACATTTTAACATTTTTTGTAGAAAATTATGATTTTAGTAACATGCTTAGTATAAGTCGATATTAAAAGTGCAATTTATCAGATTTTAAGCAAAAATGACATTTTTCGTATTATCTCGGAAACGGTAAGAGCTAGCTCAAAAATAATGCGATTTTTGATCATTTCACACCCTATGGGTGTGAGTTTATCGAAATCTGTAAAGGTATTTTTCGATATGCCAAAATCTGTCAAAATGTCAATTTTGAAAAAAGTTGTTCAAAAATGAAAAAAATAATGTCAGTCTGATACAGAAACATATAAGAAGTGGGAATGTGAAAATAATTTTATTCTAACTATAACCGTTCCTGAGCTATGACATTCTGAATTTGACAGATTTTTAGAATATGACACAAGTTCACAGCTTTTGGTCCAAGGTGCCGTTTGTTAATTTATTGGCCAAATGACATGGAATTTTGTCACTTTGATAGATTTTTGTCTCAAAATGCCATTTTAATATTTTTTGTAGAAAATTAAGATTTTAGTAACATTCTTAGTACAAGACGACATAAAAAGTGCTATTTAAAAGATTTTATGCAAAAATGTCATTTTTCATATTATCTCGGAAACGGTAAGAGCTAGCTCAAAAATAATGTGACTATCGATTTATCGAAATCTGTCAAAATAACAATTTGGAAATTGAAAAAATGTTTTTTTTTTCCCCCCCATTAGATAAAATACCCATGCTACTCAGAAAACTTATATGTGACAGAGTCCGTTTAGGTGCGACGACGAGCGAAGCGAGGAGGAGCGTGTTAGGTTGACAGTGAGCAAACCAACCCACTTTTTCATTTTTGACCCACTTTTTCATTTTAGACCCACTTTCTCATTTTTCACCCACTTTTTCATTTTTGACCCATTTTTTCATTTTTTACCCACTTTTCCATTTTTGACCCACTTTTTCATTTTTCACTCACATTTTTCACCCACTTTTTCATTTTCGACTCACTTTTTCATTTTTCACCCACTTTTTCATTTTTGACCACTTTCTCATTTTTGACCCACTTTTTAATTTTTCACCGAACTTCATTTTTGACTCACTTTTTCATTTTTGACCCACTTTTTCATTTTTGACCCAATTTTTCATTTTAGACACTTTTTCGTTTTTGACCACTTTTTCATTTTTGACCCACTTTTTCATTTTTGACCAACTTTTCCATTTTTCACCCACTTTTTCATTTTTGACCACTTTTTCATTTTTGACCCACTTTTTCATTTTTCACCGAACTTTTCATTTTTGAATCACTTTTTCATTTTTGACCCACTTTTTCATTTTTCACCGAACTTTTCATTTTTGAATCACTTTTTCATTTTTGACCCACTTTTTCATTTTTGACACAATTTTTCATTTTAGACACTTTCGTTTTTGACCCAGTTTTTCATTTTTGACCCACTTTTTCATTTTTTACCCACTTTTTCATTTTTTACCCACTTTTTCATTTTTGACCCAATTTTTCATTTTACACACTTTTTTTTTTCGTTTTTGACCCACTTTTTCATTTTTGACCCACTTTTTCATTTTTTACCCACTTTTTCATTTTTGACCCACTTTTTCATTTTTTACCCACTTTTTCATTTTTTACCCACTTTTTCATTTTTGACCCACTTTTTCATTTTTTACCCACTTTTTCATTTTTTACCCACTTTTTCATTTTTTACCCACTTTTTCATTTTTTTACCCACTTCATTTTTTACCCACTTCATTTTTTACCCACTTTTAGGTTAGGTTAGGTTAGGTTAGGTTAGGTTAGGTTAGGTTAGGTTAGGTTAGGTTAGGTTAGGTTAGGTTAGGTTAGGTTAGGTTAGGTTAGGTTAGGTTAGGTTAGGTTAGGTTAGGTTAGGTTAGGTTAGGTTAGGTTAGGTTAGGTTAGGTTAGGTTAGGTTAGGTTAGGTTAGGTTAGGTTAGGTTAGGTTAGGTTAGGTTAGGTTAGGTTAGGTTAGGTTAGGTTAGGTTAGGTTAGGTTAGGTTAGGTTAGGTTAGGTTAGGTTAGGTTAGGTTAGGTTAGGTTAGGTTAGGTTAGGTTAGGTTAGGTTAGGTTAGGTTAGGTTAGGTTAGGTTAGGTTAGGTTAGGTTAGGTTAGGTTAGGTTAGGTTAGTTAGGTTAGGTTAGGTTAGGTTAGGTTAGGTTAGGTTAGGTTAGGTTAGGTTAGGTTAGGTTAGGTTAGGTTAGGTTAGGTTAGTTAGGTTAGGTTAGGTTAGGTTAGGTTAGGTTAGGTTAGGTTAGGTTAGGTTAGGTTAGGTTAGGTTAGGTTAGGTTAGGTTAGGTTAGGTTAGGTTAGGTTAGGTTAGGTTAGGTTAGGTTAGGTTAGGTTAGGTTAGGTTAGGTTAGGTTAGGTTAGGTTATAGGTACCGTCCTCGGTAGATTTCTTTCAAACTTGGTATAGGGGCTTTATTTTACATGATCTATCTATGGTTTTTCGCTTTTGGGTGGAAATGTTCCTGCGTCTGGTACCTCCCATACATTTGTTTTTGTTTTTTTTTTCTCCGCTTTGGTTTTCTTTTAAGGGTGTTGGATTTATAGCTACCCCAAAATTTAAGTAATTCTGCATCGAATGCAATTTTTTTCATGAAAATCGGATAATAAACAAAAATTTTAGACCCGGGTTAGATTATTTCAAAAATTTTTTTTTGTCCAAATCGATCCAAAAAAAGGTCTATATATACGAAAACATAATATTCGTGTGGCACTGACGTGCCACCGAAAGCCCAAATCTGAAGTCCATTTTGCTCTATCTCTTACCGTTTCCGAGATATAACGTCATGAATGTACCAAAAATAGCAAACTTTTACTATTTTGTACTAAATGATTGCTATCTCAAAATTTAGGCGCTCATGAGCGATTAGTATGGAAAACGTAAAATCCGACTCGCACTTGACCAATTTTCATACAAAGTTGTGTTTTTATAGTTTTGATGGAATTTTCATATTTTGTATGTATATATTGGTGTAAAATTAATATGTTATAATTGTTGTTGACAGTATCTGTCAAACTGTCAAATTTGACAGACTTTTGTCATGTTTGGTTTTGGTTATAAATGATGTCATTTCTTTTCATAATATTATTTATCTTAATGATAATTGACAGATTTTGACAGTTTTGACAGAAAAAGTCAATTTGACAGTTTTCACAGAAAACATCATTTTGACAGTTTTGACAGAAAACATCATTTTGACAGTTTTGACAGAAAATGTCAATTTGACAGTTTTGAGCAAACATGTAATTTTGACAGTTTTTACGGAAAATGTCAATTTGATAGTTTAGACAGAAAACATCATTTTGACAGTTTTGACAGAAAATGTCAATTTGACAGTTTTGACCAAACGTCATTTTGACAGTTTTGACAGAAAATGTCAATTTGACAGTTTTGACAGAAAACATCATTTTGACAGTTTTGACAGAAAATGTCAATTTGACAGTTTTGACAAAAAACATCATTTTGACAGTTTTGACAGAAAATGTCAATTTGACAGTTTTGACAGAAAACATCATTTTGACAGTTTTGACAGAAAATGTCAATTTGACAGTTTTGACCAAACGTCATTTTGACAGTTTTGACAGAAAATGTCAATTTGACAGTTTTGACAGAAAACATCATTTTGACAGTTTTGACCAAACGACATTTTGACAGTTTTGACAGAAAATGTCAATTTGACAGTTTTGACAGAAAACATCATTTTGACAGTTTTGACAGAAAATGTCAATTTGACAGTTTTGAACTAAAATGTCATTTTGACAGTGTTTCTCAAAATATCATTTTGACAGTTTTGATCAAACATGTCATTTTGACAGTTTTGACAGAAAATGTTAATTTAACAGTTTGACCCACTTTGTCATTTTTAACCCATAGTGTCATTCTGACAGATATTAACTCAAAATGATATTTTAACATTTTGTTCAAAAAAATTTGATTTTAGTCACTGTCTTAGTATAAGACTGCATTAAAAGTGAAATTTAACAGATTTTATGCAAAAATGACATTTTTTATATTATCTCGGAAACGTTAAGAGCTAGCTCAAAAATAATGCGATTTTTGATCATTTCACACCCTAAGGGTGTGAGTTTATCGAAATCTGTAAAGGTATTTTTCGATATGTCAAAATCTATCAAAATGTCAATTTTGAAAAAAAAGTTGTCCAAAAATTAAAAAAAAATGTCATTTTGATACGGAAACATATAACTCGTGTGGTACTAAAGTACCACCGACAGTCCAAATCTGAAGTCCATTTTCAGATATCTCAAACCGTTTCTGACCTATGACGTCTTATAGTTGATAGATTTTTAGAAAATGACACAAGTTCACAGTTTTTGGCCTAAGGTGTCGCTTGCTAATTTATTGGTCAAATGACGTGGAGTTTTGACAGTTTTGACACAAGACTGTCACTTTGACAGAATCTTGGCATAAAATGACATTTTTACATTTTTTGTAGAAAATTATGATTTTTGTCACATTCTTAATATAAGGTGATATTAAAAGTGCAATTTAACAGATTTTATGCAAAAATGACATTTTTCATATTATCTCGGAAACGGTAGGAGCTAGCTCAAAAATAATGTGATTTTTGATCATTTCACACCCGTAGGGTGTGAGTTTATCGAAATCTGTAAAGGTATTTTTCGATATGTCAAAATCTGTCAAAATGTCAATTTTGAAAAAAAGTTGTCCAAAATTAAAAAAAAAAAAAAGTCATTTTGATACGGAAACATATAACTCGTGTGGTACTAAAGTACCACCGACAGTCCAAATCTGAAGTCCATTTTCAGATATCTCAAACCGTTTCTGAGCTATCGCGTCTTGAAGTTGACAGATTTTTACAAAATGACACAAATTCACAGTTTTTGGCCAAAGTGTCGTTTTCTAATTTATTGGCCAAATAACATGGAATTTTAACAGTTTTTACACAAGACTGTTACTTTGACAGATTTTAAGCTCAAAATGACATTTTAACATTTTTTGTAAAAAATTATGATTTTCTGTAACATGCTTAGTATAAGTCGATATTAAAAGTGCAATTTATCAGATTTTAAGCAAAAATGACATTTTTCGTATTATCTCGGAAACGGTAGGAGCTAGCTCAAAAATAATGTGATTTTTGATCATTTCACACCCGTAGGGTGTGAGTTTATCGAAATCTGTAAAGGTGATTTTTGATATGTCAAAATCTGTCAAAATGTCTATTTTGAAAAAAAAGTAGTCCAAAATTAAAAAAAAAAGTCATTTTGATACGGAAACATATAACTCGTGTGGTACTAAAGTACCACCGACAGTCCGAATCTGAAGTCCATTTTCCGATATCTGTAACCGTTTCTGAGCTATCACGTCTTGAAGTTGACAGATTTTTACAAATTCACAGTTTTTGGCCTAAGTGTCGTTTTCTAATTTATTGGCCAAATGACATGGAATTTTAACAGTTTTTACACAAGACTGTTCCTTTGACAGATTTTAAGCTCAAAATGACATTTTAACATTTTTTGTAGAAAATTATGATTTTAGTAACATGCTTAGTATAAGTCGATATTAAAAGTGCAATTTATCAGATTTTAAGCAAAAATGACATTTTTCGTATTATCTCGGAAACGGTAAGAGCTAGCTCAAAAATAATGCGATTTTTGATCATTTCACACCCTATGGGTGTGAGTTTATCGAAATCTGTAAAGGTATTTTTCGATATGCCAAAATCTGTCAAAATGTCAATTTTGAAAAAAAGTTGTTCAAAAATGAAAAAAATAATGTCAGTCTGATACAGAAACATATAAGAAGTGGGAATGTGAAAATAATTTTATTCTAACTATAACCGTTCCTGAGCTATGACATTCTGAATTTGACAGATTTTTAGAATATGACACAAGTTCACAGCTTTTGGTCCAAGGTGCCGTTTGTTAATTTATTGGCCAAATGACATGGAATTTTGTCACTTTGATAGATTTTTGTCTCAAAATGCCATTTTAATATTTTTTGTAGAAAATTAAGATTTTAGTAACATTCTTAGTACAAGACGACATAAAAAGTGCTATTTAAAAGATTTTATGCAAAAATGTCATTTTTCATATTATCTCGGAAACGGTAAGAGCTAGCTCAAAAATAATGTGACTATCGATTTATCGAAATCTGTCAAAATAACAATTTGGAAATTGAAAAAATGTTTTTTTTTCCCCCCCATTAGATAAAATACCCATGCTACTCAGAAAACTTATATGTGACAGAGTCCGTTTAGGTGCGACGACGAGCGAAGCGAGGAGGAGCGTGTTAGGTTGACAGTGAGCAAACCAACCCACTTTTTCATTTTTGACCCACTTTTTCATTTTAGACCCACTTTCTCATTTTTCACCCACTTTTTCATTTTTGACCCATTTTTTCATTTTTTACCCACTTTTCCATTTTTGACCCACTTTTTCATTTTTCACTCACATTTTTCACCCACTTTTTTTCATTTTCGACTCACTTTTTCATTTTTCACCCACTTTTTCATTTTTGACCACTTTCTCATTTTTGACCCACTTTTTAATTTTTCACCGAACTTCATTTTTGACTCACTTTTTCATTTTTGACCCACTTTTTCATTTTTGACCCAATTTTTCATTTTAGACACTTTTTCGTTTTTGACCACTTTTTCATTTTTGACCCACTTTTTCATTTTTGACCAACTTTTCCATTTTTCACCCACTTTTTCATTTTTGACCACTTTTTCATTTTTGACCCACTTTTTCATTTTTCACCGAACTTTTCATTTTTGAATCACTTTTTCATTTTTGACCCACTTTTTCATTTTTCACCGAACTTTTCATTTTTGAATCACTTTTTCATTTTTGACCCACTTTTTCATTTTTGACACAATTTTTCATTTTAGACACTTTCGTTTTTGACCCAGTTTTTCATTTTTGACCCACTTTTTCATTTTTTACCCACTTTTTCATTTTTTACCCACTTTTTCATTTTTGACCCAATTTTTCATTTTACACACTTTTTTTTTTCGTTTTTGACCCACTTTTTCATTTTTGACCCACTTTTTCATTTTTTACCCACTTTTTCATTTTTGACCCACTTTTTCATTTTTTACCCACTTTTTCATTTTTTACCCACTTTTTCATTTTTGACCCACTTTTTCATTTTTTACCCACTTTTTCATTTTTTACCCACTTTTTCATTTTTTACCCACTTTTTCATTTTTTTTTTCGACGCACATTCGTGTGGGTTACCCACTTCATTAGGTTTTACCCACTTCATTTTTTAGGTTAGGTTAGGTGGTTAGGTTAGGTTAGGTTAGGTTAGGTTAGGTTAGGTTAGGTTAGGTTAGGTTAGGTTAGGTTAGGTTAGGTTGAGGTTAGGTTAGGTTAGGTTAGGTTAGGTTAGGTTAGGTTAGGTTAGGTTAGGTTAGGTTAGGTTAGGTTAGGTTAGGTTAGGTTAGGTTAGGTTAGGTTAGGTTAGGTTAGGTTAGGTTAGGTTAGAAGAAGTTAGGTTAGGTTAGGTTAGGTTAGGTTAGGTTAGGTTAGGTTAGGTTAGGTTAGGTTAGGTTAGTTAGGTTAGGTTAGGTTAGGTTAGGTTAGGTTAGGTTAGGTTAGGTTAGGTTAGGTTAGGTTAGGTTAGGTTAGGTTAGGTTAGGTTAGGTTAGGTTAGGTTAGGTTAGGTTAGGTTAGGTTAGGTTAGGTTAGGTTAGGTTAGGTTAGGTTAGGTTAGGTTAGGTTAGGTTAGGTTAGAAGTTAGGTTAGAAGTTAGGTTAGTTAGGTTAGGTTAAGTTAGGTTAGGTTAGGTTAGGTTAGGTTAGGTTAGGTTAGGTTAGGTTAGGTTAGGTTAGGGTTAGGTTAGGTTAGGGTTAGGTTAGGGTTAGGTTAGGTTAGGTTAGGTTAGGTTAGGTTAGGTTAGGTTAGGTTAGGTTAGGTTAGGTTAGGTTAGGTTAGGTTAGGTTAGGTTAGGTTAGGTTAGGTTAGGTTAGGTTAGGTTAGGTTAGGTTAGGTTAGGTTAGGTTAGGTTAGGTTAGGTTAGGTTAGGTTAGGTTAGGTTAGGTTAGGTTAGGTTAGGTTAGGTTAGGTTAGGTTAGGTTAGGTTAGGTTAGGTTATAGGTACCGTCCTCGGTAGATTTCTTTCAAACTTGGTATAGGGGCTTTATTTTACATGATCTATCTATGGTTTTTCGCTTTTGGGTGGAAATGTTCCTGCGTCTGGTACCTCCCATACATTTGTTTTTGTTTTTTTTTCTCCGCTTTGGTTTTCTTTTAAGGGTGTTGGATTTATAGCTACCCCAAAATTTAAGTAATTCTGCATCGAATGCAATTTTTTCATGAAAATCGGATAATAAACAAAAATTTTAGACCCGGGTTAGATTATTTCAAAAATTTTTTTTTGTCCAAATCGATCCAAAAAAGGTCTATATATACGAAAACATAATATTCGTGTGGCACCAACGTGCCACCGAAAGCCCAAATCTGAAGTCCATTTTGCTCTATCTCTTACCGTTTCCGAGATATAACGTCATGAATGTACCAAAAATAGCAAACTTTTACTATTTTGTACTAAATGATTGCTATCTCAAAATTTAGGCGCTCATGAGCGATTAGTATGGAAAACGTAAAATCCGACTCGCACTTGACCAATTTTCATACAAAGTTGTGTTTTTATAGTTTTGATGGAATTTTCATATTTTGTATGTATATATTGGTGTAAAATTAATATGTTATAATTGTTGTTGACAGTATCTGTCAAACTGTCAAATTTGACAGACTTTTGTCATGTTTGGTTTTGGTTATAAATGATGTCATTTCTTTTCATAATATTATTTATCTTAATGATAATTGACAGATTTTGACAGTTTTGACAGAAAAAGTCAATTTGACAGTTTTCACAGAAAACATCATTTTGACAGTTTTGACAGAAAACATCATTTTGACAGTTTTGACAGAAAATGTCAATTTGACAGTTTTGAGCAAACATGTAATTTTGACAGTTTTTACGGAAAATGTCAATTTGATAGTTTAGACAGAAAACATCATTTTGACAGTTTTGACAGAAAATGTCAATTTGACAGTTTTGACCAAACGTCATTTTGACAGTTTTGACAGAAAATGTCAATTTGACAGTTTTGACAGAAAACATCATTTTGACAGTTTTGACAGAAAATGTCAATTTGACAGTTTTGACAAAAAACATCATTTTGACAGTTTTGACAGAAAATGTCAATTTGACAGTTTTGACAGAAAACATCATTTTGACAGTTTTGACAGAAAATGTCAATTTGACAGTTTTGACCAAACGTCATTTTGACAGTTTTGACAGAAAATGTCAATTTGACAGTTTTGACAGAAAACATCATTTTGACAGTTTTGACCAAACGACATTTTGACAGTTTTGACAGAAAATGTCAATTTGACAGTTTTGACAGAAAACATCATTTTGACAGTTTTGACAGAAAATGTCAATTTGACAGTTTTGAACTAAAATGTCATTTTGACAGTGTTTCTCAAAATATCATTTTGACAGTTTTGATCAAACATGTCATTTTGACAGTTTTGACAGAAAATGTTAATTTAACAGTTTGACCCACTTTGTCATTTTTAACCCATAGTGTCATTCTGACAGATATTAACTCAAAATGATATTTTAACATTTTGTTCAAAAAAATTTGATTTTAGTCACTGTCTTAGTATAAGACTGCATTAAAAGTGAAATTTAACAGATTTTATGCAAAAATGACATTTTTTATATTATCTCGAAACGTTAAGAGCTAGCTCAAAAATAATGCGATTTTTGATCATTTCACACCCTAAGGGTGTGAGTTTATCGAAATCTGTAAAGGTATTTTTCGATATGTCAAAATCTATCAAAATGTCAATTTTGAAAAAAAGTTGTCCAAAAATTAAAAAAAAAATGTCATTTTGATACGGAAACATATAACTCGTGTGGTACTAAAGTACCACCGACAGTCCAAATCTGAAGTCCATTTTCAGATATCTCAAACCGTTTCTGACCTATGACGTCTTATAGTTGATAGATTTTTAGAAAATGACACAAGTTCACAGTTTTTGGCCTAAGGTGTCGCTTGCTAATTTATTGGTCAAATGACGTGGAGTTTTGACAGTTTTGACACAAGACTGTCACTTTGACAGAATCTTGGCATAAAATGACATTTTTACATTTTTTGTAGAAAATTATGATTTTTGTCACATTCTTAATATAAGGTGATATTAAAAGTGCAATTTAACAGATTTTATGCAAAAATGACATTTTTCATATTATCTCGGAAACGGTAGGAGCTAGCTCAAAAATAATGTGATTTTTGATCATTTCACACCCGTAGGGTGTGAGTTTATCGAAATCTGTAAAGGTATTTTTCGATATGTCAAAATCTGTCAAAATGTCAATTTTGAAAAAAAAAGTTGTCCAAAATTAAAAAAAAAAAAAAAGTCATTTTGATACGGAAACATATAACTCGTGTGGTACTAAAGTACCACCGACAGTCCAAATCTGAAGTCCATTTTCAGATATCTCAAACCGTTTCTGAGCTATCGCGTCTTGAAGTTGACAGATTTTTACAAAATGACACAAATTCACAGTTTTTGGCCAAAGTGTCGTTTTCTAATTTATTGGCCAAATAACATGGAATTTTAACAGTTTTTACACAAGACTGTTACTTTGACAGATTTTAAGCTCAAAATGACATTTTAACATTTTTTGTAAAAAATTATGATTTTCTGTAACATGCTTAGTATAAGTCGATATTAAAAGTGCAATTTATCAGATTTTAAGCAAAAATGACATTTTTCGTATTATCTCGAAACGGTAGGAGCTAGCTCAAAAATAATGTGATTTTTGATCATTTCACACCCGTAGGGTGTGAGTTTATCGAAATCTGTAAAGGTGATTTTTGATATGTCAAAATCTGTCAAAATGTCTATTTTGAAAAAAGTAGTCCAAAATTAAAAAAAAAGTCATTTTGATACGGAAACATATAACTCGTGTGGTACTAAAGTACCACCGACAGTCCGAATCTGAAGTCCATTTTCCGATATCTGTAACCGTTTCTGAGCTATCACGTCTTGAAGTTGACAGATTTTTACAAATTCACAGTTTTTGGCCTAAGTGTCGTTTTCTAATTTATTGGCCAAATGACATGGAATTTTAACAGTTTTTACACAAGACTGTTCCTTTGACAGATTTTAAGCTCAAAATGACATTTTAACATTTTTTGTAGAAAATTATGATTTTAGTAACATGCTTAGTATAAGTCGATATTAAAAGTGCAATTTATCAGATTTTAAGCAAAAATGACATTTTTCGTATTATCTCGAAACGGTAAGAGCTAGCTCAAAAATAATGCGATTTTTGATCATTTCACACCCTATGGGTGTGAGTTTATCGAAATCTGTAAAGGTATTTTTCGATATGCCAAAATCTGTCAAAATGTCAATTTTGAAAAAAAGTTGTTCAAAAATGAAAAAAATAATGTCAGTCTGATACAGAAACATATAAGAAGTGGGAATGTGAAAATAATTTTATTCTAACTATAACCGTTCCTGAGCTATGACATTCTGAATTTGACAGATTTTTAGAATATGACACAAGTTCACAGCTTTTTGGTCCAAGGTGCCGTTTGTTAATTTATTGGCCAAATGACATGGAATTTTGTCACTTTGATAGATTTTTGTCTCAAAATGCCATTTTAATATTTTTTGTAGAAAATTAAGATTTTAGTAACATTCTTAGTACAAGACGACATAAAAAGTGCTATTTAACAGATTTTATGCAAAAATGTCATTTTTCATATTATCTCGAAACGGTAAGAGCTAGCTCAAAAATAATGTGACTATCGATTTATCGAAATCTGTCAAAATAACAATTTGGAAATTGAAAAAATGTTTTTTTCCCCCCCCCCCATTAGATAAAATACCCATGCTACTCAGAAAACTTATATGTGACAGAGTCCGTTTAGGTGCGACGACGAGCGAAGCGAGGAGGAGCGTGTTAGGTTGACAGTGAGCAAACCAACCCACTTTTTCATTTTTGACCCACTTTTTCATTTTAGACCCACTTTTCATTTTTCACCCACTTTTTCATTTTTGACCCATTTTTTCATTTTTGACCCACTTTTCCATTTTTGACCCACTTTTTCATTTTTCACTCACATTTTTCACCCACTTTTTCATTTTCGACCCACTTTTTCATTTTTCACCCACTTTTTCATTTTTGACCACTTTCTCATTTTTGACCCACTTTTTCATTTTTCACCGAACTTCATTTTTGACTCACTTTTTCATTTTTGACCCACTTTTTCATTTTTGACCCAATTTTTCATTTTAGACACTTTTTCGTTTTTGACCACTTTTTCATTTTTGACCCACTTTTTCATTTTTGACCAACTTTTCCATTTTTCACCCACTTTTTCATTTTTGACCACTTTTTCATTTTTGACCCACTTTTTCATTTTTTTTCACCGAACTTTTCATTTTTGACCCACTTTTTCATTTTTGACCCACTTTTTCATTTTTGACCAACTTTTCATTTTTCACCCACTTTTTCATTTTTGACCCACTTTTTCATTTTTGACCCACTTTTTCATTTTTGACCCACTTTTTCATTTTTTACCCACTTTTTCATTTTTTACCCACTTTTTCATTTTTGACCCAATTTAGGTTAGGTTAGGTTAGGTTAGGTTAGGTTAGGTTGTTAGGTTAGGTTAGGTTAGGTTAGGTTAGGTTAGGTTAGGTTAGGTTAGGTTAGGTTAGGTTAGGTTAGGTTAGGTTAGGTTAGGTTAGGTTAGGTTAGGTTAGGTTAGGTTAGGTTAGGTTAGGTTAGGTTAGGTTAGGGTTAGGTTAGGTTAGGTTAGGTTAGGTTAGGTTAGGTTAGGAAGGTTAGAAGAAGAAGTTAGGTCTAGTTAGGTTAGGTTAGGTTAGGTTAGGTTAGGTTAGGTTAGGTTAGGTTAGGTTAGGTTAGGTTGAAGAAGTTAGAAGTTAGGTTAGGTTAGGTTAGGTTAGGTTAGGTTAGGTTAGGTTAGGTTAGGTTAGGTTAGGTTAGGTTAGGTTAGGTTAGGTTAGGTTAGGTTAGGTTAGGTTAGGTTGAAGGTTGTGTTGTGTTGTGTTGTGTTAGTTGTGTTGTGTTGTGTTGTTGTGTTGTGTTGTGTTAGGTTAGTGTTGGTTAGGTTAGTTGGTTGTAGTTGTTGTAAGTGTTGTGTTGTGTTGTGTTGTGTTAGTGTTAGTGAGGTTGGTTAGGTTGTGTTGTGTTGTTAAGTTAGGTTAGGTTGTTAGTTAGTGTTAGGTTAGGTTAGGTTAGGTTAGGTTAGGTTAGGTTAGGTTAGGTTAGGTTAGTTAGTTTAGTTAAGTTGAAGTTAGGTTAGTGTTAGTGTTGTGTTGTGTTGTGTTGTGTTGTTAGTGTTGTGTTAGGTTAGGTTAAGAAGTTAGGTTAGTGTTAGGTTAGGTTGTGTTGTGTTGTGAAGTTGGTTGTGTTGTGTTGTGTCAGGTTAGTGTTAGTGTTAGGTTAGGTTGTGTTGTGTTGGTTAGTGTTGTGTTGTGTTGTGTTGTGGTTGTAAGTTGTGTTAAGTTAGTGGTTGTAGTTGTGTTAGTGTTGTGTTGTGTTAGGTTGTGTTGTTAGGTTGTGTGTAG
This sequence comes from Leguminivora glycinivorella, assembly GCF_023078275.1. NCBI lineage: Eukaryota > Metazoa > Arthropoda > Insecta > Lepidoptera > Tortricidae > Leguminivora > Leguminivora glycinivorella. Next base: position 16,796,450 of record NC_062991.1, read on the forward strand.
GTTGTGTTGTGTTGTGTTAGGTTAGGTTAGTTGTGTTGTGTTGTGTTAGTTAGTGTTAGGTTAGGTTAGGTTAGGTTAGGTTAGGTTAGGTTAGGTTAAGTTAGGTTAGGTTAGGTTAGGTTAGGTTAGGTTAGGTTAGGTTAGGTTAGGTTAGGTTAGGTTAGGTTGTTAGGTTAGGTTAGGTTAGGTTAGGTTAGGTTAGGTTGTGGTTAGGTTAGGTTAGTTAGGTTAGGTTAGGTTAGGTTAGGTTAGGTTAGGTTAGGTTAGGTTAGGTTAGGTTAGGTTAGGTTAGGTTAGTTAGGTTAGGTTAGGTTAGGTTAGGTTAGGTTAGGTTAGGTTAGGTTAGGTTAGGTTAGGTTAGGTTAGGTTAGGTTAGGTTAGGTTAGGTTAGGTTAGGTTAGGTTAGGTTAGGTTAGGTTAGGTTAGGTTAGGTTAGGTTAGGTTAGGTTAGGTTAGAAGAAGGTTAGGTTAGGTTAGGTTAGGTTAGGTTAGGTTAGGTTAGGTTAGGTTAGGTTAGGTTAGTTAGGTTAGGTTGGTTAGGTTAGTGTTAGGTTAGGTTAAGAAGTTAGGTTAGGTTAGGTTAGGTTAGGTTAGAAGAAGTTAGTTAGGTTAGGTTAGGTTAGTTAGGTTAGGTTGAAGTTAGGGTTAGGTTAGTGTTAGGTTAGGTTAGGTTAGGTTAGGTTAGTGTTAGTTAGGTTAGGTTAGGTTAGTTAGGTTAGGTTAGGTTAGGTTAGGTTAGGTTAGGTTAGGTTAGTTAGTTAGGTTAGGTTAGGTTAGGTTGTGTTGTAGTTAGGTTAGTGTTAGGTTAGGTTAGTGTTGTGTTGTGTTGTGTTGTGCTAGAAGAAGAAGAAGAAGAAGTGTTGTTGTGTTGTTGTGTTGTGAAGTTGTTGAAGAAGAAGAAGTTGTGAAGTTAGGTTAGGTTAGTGTTGAAGTTGTGTTGTGTTTAGGTTAGAAGTTAGAAGAAGTGGTTAGTTAGGTTAGGTTGTAGAAGTTGGTTAGGTTGTGTTGGTTGTGTTGTGTTGTGTTGTGGTTGTGTTGTGTTGTGTTGAAGAAGAGGTTGTGTTAGGTTGTAGGTTGGTTGTGTTGTGTTTGTGTTGTGTTGTGTTGTGTTGTAAGTTGTGGCTTGGCTTGGTTGTGTTGTGTTGAAGTTGTGTTGTGTTGTTGTGTTGTGTTGAAGGTTGTGTTGTTGTGTTGTGTTGGTTGTGTTGTGTTAGTTAGTTGTGTTGAAGAAGAAGTGTGTGTTGTGTTGTGTTGTGTTAGGTTGTGTTGTGTTGGTTAGGTTAGTTAGTTAGGTTAGGTTGTGTTGTGTTAGGTTAGGTTAGTTAGTTAGGTTAGAAGCTAGGTTAGTTAGTTAGGTTAGGTTGAGGTTAGGTTAGGTTAGGTTAGGTTAGGTTAGGTTAGTTAGTTTAGGTTGGTTAGGTTAGAAGTTAGAAGTTGTGGTTAGGTTGTGTTGTGTTAGTGTTTGTAGTTGTGTTGTGCTTGTTAGAAGTTAGGTTGGTTGTTAGTTAGGTTAGGTTAGTTAGTTGTTAGTTGTGTTAAGAAGTTAGTGAAGAAGTTAGTTTGGTTGGTTAGTTAGGTTGAAGTTAGTGTTGTGTTGTGTTGGTTGAAGTTAGGTTGTTAGTTAGTTTAGTGTTAGGTTAGGTTAGGTTAGGTTAGGTTGTTAGTTAGGTTGTGAAGAGTTGTGTTTGTGTTGTTGTGTTAGAAGTTGAAGTTGAAGTTAGGTTGTGTTGTAAGAAGTTGTGTTGTGTTGTGTTGTGTTGTGTTGTGTTGTGTTGTGTGTTGTGTTGTGTTGTGAAGTTGTGTTGTGTTGTGTTGAAGTGTTGTGTTGTGTTGTTTGAAGAAGTTGTAGTTGTGTTGTGTTGTGTTGTGTTGTGTTGTGTTGTGTTGTGTTGTGTTGTGTTGTTAGTTGGTGTTGTGTTGTGTTGTGTTGAAGTTGTGTAGGTTAGTGTTGTTGTGTTGTGTTGTGTTGTGTTGTGTTGTGTTGTGTTGTGTTGTGTTGTGTTGTGTTGTGTTGTTGTGTTGTGTTGTGTTGTGTTGTTAGTTGTGTTGTGTTGTGTTGTGTTGTGTTGTGTTGTGTTGTGTTGTGTTGTGTTTGTGTTGTGTTGTGTTGTGTTGTGTTGGTTGTGTTGTAAGAAGTTGTGTTGTGTTGTGTTGTGTTGTGTTGTGTTGTGTTGTGTTGTGTTGTGTTGTGTTGTGTTGTGTTGTGTTGTGTTGTGTTGTGTTGTGTTGTGTTGTGTTGTGTTGTGTTGTGTTGTGTTGTGTTGTGTTGTGTTGTGTTGTGTTGTGTTGTGTTGTTGTGTGTTGTGTTGTGTGTTGTGTTGTGTTGTGTTGTTGTGGTTGTGTTAGGTTGTTGTGTTGTGTTGTGTTAGTTGTTGTGTTGTGAAGCAGTTGTTGTTTGTGTTGTGTTGTGTTGTGGTTGTGTTGTGTTGTTGTGTGTTGTGTTGTGTTGTGTTGTGTTGTGTTGTGTTGTGTTGTGTTGTGTTGTGTTGTGTTGTGCTGTTGTGGTTAGTGTTGAAGTTGTGTTGGTTAGTTAAGTTAGGTTAGGTTGTTAGTAAGTTGGTTGTGTTGTTAGGTTAGGTTAGTTAGGTTAGGTTAGGTTAGGTTAAGAAGTTAGGTTAGGTTGTGTTGTTAGGTTGTGTTGTGTTGTGTTGTGTTAGTGTTGTGTTGTGGTTAGTGTTGTGTTGTGTTGTGGTTGTTAGTTGTTAGGTTAGTTAGGTTGAAGTTAGGTTAGTTAGTGTTAGTGTTGTGTTAGAGGTTAGTTAGGTTAGTTTGTTGTTAGTGTTGTGTTAGGTTAGTGTTAGGTTGTGTTAGTTAGGTTAGGTTAGTTAGGTTAGGTTAGAAGAGGTTAGGTTAGGTTAGGTTAGGTTAGGTTAGGTTAGGTTAGGTTAGGTTAGGTTAGAAGTTAGGTTAGGTTGTGTTAGGTTAGAAGTTGTGTTGTGTTGTTTGTGTTGTGGTTGAAGTTAGGTTAAGAAGTTGTGTTGTGTTGGTTGTGTTAGTGTTGTGTTGTGTTGTGTTGTGTTGTGTTGTGTTGTGTTGTGTTGTGTTGTGTTGTGTTGTGCTTGAAGTTGTGTTGTGCAGTTGTGTTGTGTTGGTGTTGTGTTGTGTTGTGTTGTGTTAGGTTAGTGTTGTGTTGTGTTGTGTTGTGTTGTGTTGTGTTTGTGTTGTGTTGTGTTGTGTTGTGTTGTGTTGTGTTGTGTTGTGTTGTGTTGTTAGTGTTGGTTGTGTTGTGTTAGTAAGTAGGTTGTGTTGAAGTTGTTGTTGTTGTTAGTGTTGTGTTGTGTTAGGTTGTGTTGTGTTTGTGTTGTAAGTTAGTGTTGTGTTGTTGTTTGTGTGTTGAAGAAGGTTAAGTTGAAGTTGTGTTGTGTTGTGTTAGGTTGTGTTGTGTTGTGCTTGTGTTGTGTTGTGTTGTGGTTTGTGTTGTGTTGTGTTGGTTGTGTTGAAGTTAGGTTGTGTTAGTGTTGTGTTGTGTTGTTGTTGTGTTGTGTTGAAGAAGAGTTAGTTAGGTTGTGTTGTGTTGAAGGTTAGGTTGAGGTTAGTGTTGTTAGGTTAGGTTAGGTTAGGTTAGGTTAGGTTAGGTTAGGTTAGGTTAGGTTAGGTTAGGTTAGGTTAGGTTAGGTTAGGTTAGGTTAGGTTAGGTTAGGGGTTAGGTTAGGTTAGGTTAGGTTAGGTTAGGTTAGGTTAGGTTAGGTTAGGTTAGGTTAGGTTAGGTTAGGTTAGGTTAGGTTAGGTTAGGTTAGGTTAGGTTAGGTTA